>NC_068309.1:4268132-4543132 GCF_025860055.1 Xyrauchen texanus | reverse complement strand
TTAGCTGGGTAACTCCTAGCCAATCGCACGTAAGCCAATGCTTTATAAGTCCGCTCACAATCTATCACATTGCTGTTTCGGTGTGCTAACACTGCAACCTCCACCACCCCACCACCACCAGTTGAGCCCTGTCCCGCAGGGGGGTAGGCTCCTCGCCCCTGCCTCCTATCTCCGGCAGGACATGACGGTTCCGGGTACAACTCGCTCGGACTGCCGGACGGGGCCTACGCCAAAGACATCACCCCCCGTTTTACATCTATCAAATAAATGGCATCTCAAACTTCACTCAAGCCTGCGTGTCTTCCCAATAGAAATATTGTGACTTGTAATATTGAAACTTTAATGGTGATTAGTCAAACAATTGTGCTGATGCAGTTTCTTCTAAATATTCAATCTGTAACTTCTCCCACCAGAAGCCTCAAAAATACCTGAGAAAAAGGACTCAGGTAAACCGGTGAAGCAGACAGATATGGAAGGTAATGAGGTAGTGTTGTAGCTGCGCTGTAGCTGTTTCCAGTCCATTTTTTATAGTGCAATAGATAATTTTTTATCCCCTTTCCTCCCAATTTGGAATGCACAATTCCCACTACTTAGTAGGTCCTCGTGGTGGCGCGGTTACTCAATCCGGGTGGTGGAGGACAAGTCTCAGTTACTTCCACTTCTGAGACCGTCAATCCGCTCATCTTATCACGTGACTCGTTGTGCATGACACCGCGGAGACTCACAGCATGTGGAGGCTCATGCTACTCTCCACGATCCACACACAACTCACCACACGCCCCATTGAGAGCGAGAACCACTCATCACCACCACGAGGAGGTTACCCCATGTGACTCTACCCTCCCTAGCAACCAGGCCAATTTGGTTGCTTAGGAGACCTGGCTGGAGTCACTCAGCACACCCTGGATTCGAACCCGCGACTCCAGAGGTGATAATCAGCGTCAATACTCGCTGAGCTAACCAGACCCCCCGCAAATAGATTGTTAATGCCTTTTATTTGGCCTAGATCCCTCACAGTCCCTAGAAAGTAGATTATTTGTATGTGTTTGTAGTCCAAGTTTTTAGACATTGCATGCTGAATTTGATGGTACTGTTGGTGTGTTGAATACAGTCTCCAGAGAACATGTCCATTTAAAGCAATTCAAAACCTGTTTGTTACTTCCTAACTTTTAATCTATTAAATGGATCCCGGTTAGGATTTGGGAAAATCTTGTACAGTCAGTCAGACTGCATAAGAGCAGTTAATGATGAGTTGGTGTGAGGGTGACCACATTAACGCACAATCAATGAAAGATATGTGTGTCAACTCTAATGGGATATTTCACTGTTTCAGCACCTCCAAAGCCTAATGCAAAGAATTCTGGAAAAAAGGTTCAACCTCCAGTCAGAAATGAGAAAAAAGATTTAAAAGGTATATATTTTAAAGGCGGTGAGAGCAGTAAATATTAGTCCAATGCAAGGTAGCGGTAGACTTATACTGTAGTGGTGGTTCTTTCATATGTGCGCTGTAAATATCTAAAATGATTTATCAATACTGTAAGAAAGACCTGAGGCCTGTACCATGAAGATGGTTGAGGTGGCTAGCCAGGTAAGTTTGTGTCAACCCTGGTTTTGGGTACCATAAAAGTGGGTTGGCCTTTACCCCCCGTGATCATCACCAGAGTAACTCACACTCCACGGCTAACCTGCTCCGTAGCACCTTTTGTTCTGGGTTACAGATCGCTAACGGATACTCAACCACACAGCTGTGAGTAAATGACATCTCTGATGCAATGAATTCACTTCCCTGTGTGTCTTAAACTGCACTTTACAGAAAAAACATCGACTCTTCGTGATAAAGTATATATTTGAGAGTCTAAATACAGTTTTTCGGCAGATGGAGTTTTGTATTTTATTTAAACACACTATAATTGTTTTTCACTTACCTACTCAAGCCATAAAATATAAAATATCTATGAAATATAAGCATCATATTTGGATTAATTTAATATCTGCCAATAATGACCGATTTTATTTATTTATTTATTCATTTATTTTTCTCCCCAATTTGGAATTCCCAATGCGCTCTAAGTCCTCGTGGTGGCGTAGTGACTCGCCACAATCCGGGTGGTGGAGGACGAATCTCAGTTGCCTCCGTCTCTGAGACCGTCAATCCGCGCATCTTATCACGTGACTTGTTTACATTTACATTTATTTACATTTATGCATTTGGCAGACGCTTTTATCCAAAGCGACTTACAGAGCCCTTATTACAGGGACAATCCCCCCCGGAGCAACCTGGAGTTAAGTGCCTTGCTCAAGGACACAATGGTGGTGGCTGTGGGGGTCGAACCAGTGACCTTCTGATTACCAGATTACCAGTTATGTGCTTTAGACCACTACACCACCACCACGACTTGTTGAGCGCGTAACCGTGGAGACGTAGCGCATGTGGAGGCTTCACGCTATTCTCCGCGGCATCCACGCACAACTCACCACGCACCCCACCGAGAGCGAGAACCACATTATAGCGAGTTTGTTTGTTCAGCTAGCTTCATGGTACAGGCCCCCGAAACAAACTTGTGCTTAGAATCCAGAAACTTTCAAACCTCAGTTTACCCCTTTATCATTTTAAAATTGCAAACAGAATATATTATTTCCTAAAATGTGTCATTTTCTAAAACATTTCTGCCTGGTGGTCTTAAGTCCCACCCAAACCTCAATCGAAGGCACCAGTTAAGATTTCCGCACCCAGTGACAAACAAGCAGCCAAAGAGCAAGACAAAAAGAAAGAAAAAGGTACCGATGAGTTTGTTGTATAGATAAAGAGAAATGCTATCTGTGCGTTTCTCACAGCTCTTAATATCATAGTTACATTACCTTTCTTCTAAACCGCAGTCCCTCAAAGACCTAAACTCAGACCCAAGGAACCTACAAAAAACATAATTCCCACTGAAAACAAAGGAGAAATGGAGAAAAAGACAGAGGAAGGTATTGTTAGGTGTGCAGATGTGGTGGTAGTATGGTGACCTTTTCTTAATTTGTGGTGGACAGTGAAAAGTGTAGTGTCGGGGCCACAAAATGTATTATAGTCTGGTCTGTTCTGTAGATCACGCGCATTGTGATTGTTTTGAAAATTGAGCATATTAATTGAGTATAGTGGTATGTAAATATTGTGAACTGATCGATGTATAGGTAGTTATTGATGGTTAGTTTTATGTTTGTTCAACAGCTGCTTGTAAAGCACAATTAGCTCACTATAAGTTTGTGTGTGTGTGTATGTGTATGTACCAACACCGTGATAATCTCAATTAATTGCCCCCAAGCATTCTCATCAGCAAGCCCAGTGGAAGATTCTGGAAAGGGTGAGAAGGTCATAGAAGAAGTTAAAAGAGTGGAAAGTGTTCAGGAGAATGAGGGAAACAGGGAAAAAATTGGTATGAATATCAAAGAAGTACTTTAATGTGTTTTTTATTACACTGTTTATCTGCTGTGTTTTCAGTCATTGAGTCATCTTATGAGTCACCAGTAAGCCAGTCACACCAATACTTAAATCTGTTGTATCATTCCCAGAGTCCTCTGAGTCAATACCAGAGTCCGCAGACTCAATACCAGAGTCAGCTGAGTCAATACCAGAGTCTGCAGAGTCAATACCAGAGTCAGCTGAGTCAATACCAGAGTCTGCTGAGTCAATACCAGAGTCAGCTGAGTCAATACCAGAGTCTGCAGACTCAATACCAGAGTCTGCAGAGTCAATACCAGAGTCAGCGGAGTCAATACCAGAGTCAGCAGAGTCAATACCAAATTCTGCTGAGTCAATACCAGAGTCTGCTGAGTCAATACCAGAGTCTGTTGAGTCAATACCGGAATCTGATGAGTCAATTCCGGAGTCTGCTGAGTCGAGACCGGAGCCTGGCGAGACAGTACTAGAGTCTGGCGAGCCAAAACCAGAGTCTGGCGAGCCAATACTAGAGTCAGCTAAGTTAATACCAGAGTCTGTCGAGTCAATACCGGAATCTGTTGAATCAATACCGGAGTCTGCGGAGTCAATACCGGAGTCTGCAGAGCCATTACCAGAGTCTGGTGATCCAATACCAGAGTCTGGTGAGTCAATACCGGCATCAGGCGAGTCAATACCGGAATCTGTTGAATCAATACCAGAGTCTGTTGAGTCAATACCGGAGTCAGTCGAGCCAATAACGGAATATTTTGAGCCAAAACCAGAGTCTGCTGGGACAAAACCAGAGTCTACTGAGCCGATACTGGAGTCTGTTGAGATAATACGAGAATCTGTCCCGCAAGAGCCAGAGTCAATCATGCCAATATGGGAGTCTGTCGAGCCAATATCAGAATCTGGCCCACCAAAAATGGAATCTGGCCAACCAGTGCTGGAGAATTTTTGGCCAATATCGGAGTCTGTCGCACCAAAAACAGAGCCAATTGCACCATTAGTCAAACCAGACAAACCAGTACAAGACCCTGAAATCTCAATAGCAAAACCTGCAATGCCAAAACTAGACAAACCAAAAAAATCAGAGGAAGCAGAAGAATTCTCGGAGAAGGAAGGAAAAAAAGAAGAAAGGGAGAAGGAAGGCACTGTTAAACAGACAGATGGTGAAGGTATGGCTTCGCAAGTGGTGTCAAATTGACCGTAGAATATAGGGTAGAAATCTTAAGGAATAGTTTCTTGAGTGCTATTGTGTAGAAACAATGGCCAGAAACAATGGCCACCTTTGTAGACTTATAGAAAGTGTGATAAAACTCACAACATGCTTTAAAATGGCATTTCTGCTCTATGTACAAATGGTAAATCATCATCTTCTGTCTAATGTAGACCTAATTTGTCTATGGATTGCTCTGACCTTCTCTTTGCTCATCTAGTGCCAACCAAACCCTCAAAGGAAAAGGGTGAAAGAGGAGAGGAAAAGGAGAACTTTTCGGAAAAAGAAATTGAGGGAGAGAAACCCATTGAAAAAGAGGGTGAAATATCACCTTTTGAAAAGGAGTCGGACAAGGAAGTTAAAATAGAGGACAAAGATGATGAGAATAAAAAAGGTACCCTTGCATACACAGTGAAGTAGACTCAGTGTGCTTTGTGGGTAGTGTAGTTAATCACTGTGTATGTACAGCGTAGTCGCTAGAATGTCCACTCAAGCATTTAAGTACTTCTATAGCATACTAGCATTTAGATTGCATAATTTATAGAAGAAATAGCTTGTAGTAAGTTTGCGCCAGTAAATGTGCCATACAGTGGTTCTATTCTGCAGTAGACAACCTCCTGAGTGAGTGTGTGTGTAATCGTGTGTATTGATAGCCGAAGAATTGTTGTAAATCACAGTATTTCTAAATAAAGTGTAAAATATGACTTGTCATCCTTTGAAGCGCTTCTGAAGTTCTTATTATCTGGAGGGCTGCAGACAGTGCAACTAAAAGGAATCATATATGATGACTTTAAAGGTGAGAAAAATGTGATATGAGATGTGAAAAAGCGAAAGAGAACTCGGTATGCTCTGTGTATGGGGTTATGGGGTCTTATATGGACTTTCACATGCAGAAGTAAATAAACTATATATGTAAATGTGGCAAATAGAGGTACATGGGAAAACGTATTTTTGCATTACTATTTGCTACAAGAAAGAGAAAATCCATTATTGCATTTCCACAATTTTACAAAAGAGGAAAGACACCCTGTATTATGCATGTCACTTTGTAAAGAAACACTACGTGCCTGCGCACATAAGCATTCTTCCACAGAGCGGTGAATACAAACAATGAAGATGGTGAAAGCATCAAGCAATTTTGTCTGGACGGACGATACATATATATACTATAAAGCGGCAAAATGTCGGAAAATGTGGACTGGGAGTCATGCCAGTCTAAGTATTCTGACATCTTGGAGGCATTTTTAGCCCACTATCCAACAATGGAAAATATGGGACGGAAGGATTTCCCGCACGAGAAAGAGTCGATTTCCAAAGCTCACGTAACATCTAAGCTGAAACACAGTCTTGTAGTCCGCCATTGTAGTTTTGAATGCCTCGCGTGTTGTTTTGAAGTACTCGCGTGCATGCCTATAGATTGAACACGTAATGCGCGTGCGCATGACATCATCATTTTCACAAATTCGCATTTTTGTATGTATACACAGAGACGATAACTGCATCGTTTTCAAAAATGAACACTTTGAAACCTTTTTTTAAACCCGTTTTTAGTTGAAAACGTTGTCGTGTAAACGAACAGCCAAACGCATAAAAAGTTTTCAGTTTTTATTTGAAAACGTTGTTGTGTAAAGGAACAGCCAATGCATAAAAAGTTTTCAGTTTTTATTTGAAAAAGTTGTCATGTAAACGAATAGCCAAACGCATAAAAAGTTTTCAGTTTTTATTTGAAAACGTTGTCGTGTAAACGAACAGCCAAACGCATAAAAAGTTTTCAGTTTTTATTTGAAAACGTTGTTGTGTAAAGGAACAGCCAAACGCATAAAAAGTTTTCAGTTTTTATTTGAAAAAGTTGTTGTGTAAACGAACAGCCAAACGCATACAAAGTTTTACGTTTTTAGTTGAAAACGTTGTCGTGTAAACGAACAGACCAACGCATAAAAAGTTTTCAGTTTTTAGTTGAAAACGTTGTCGTGTAAACGAACAGCCAAACGCATAAAACGTTTTCAGTTTTTAGTTGAAAACGTTGTTGTGTAAAAGAACAGCTAAACGCATAAAAAGTTTTCAGTTTTTAGTTGAAAACGTTGTCGTGTAAACGAACAGCCAAACGCATAAAACGTTTTCAGTTTTTAGTTGAAAACGTTGTCGTGTAAACGAACAGCCAAACGCATACAAAGTTTTCAGTTTTTAGTTGAAAACGTTGTCGTCTAAACGAACAGCCAAACGCATACAAAGTTTTCAGTTTTAGTTGAAAACGTTGTCGTGTAAACGAACAGCCAAACGCATAAAACGTTTTCAGTTTTAGTTGAAAACGTTGTCGTGTAAATGAACAGCCAAACGCATAAAAAGTTTTCAGTTTTTATTTGAAAACGTTGTCGTGTAAATGAACAGCCAAACGCATAAAAATTTTTCGCGTTTTCGCTTCGCGCCATTCGCTTCATTCACGCCGCCTGCTGCAAATTGGCTTCTACAGTATTCACGTCTTTGCATTGACATGTATGTAATCTCATTGCACGAAACGCTCGATTCTTGTTGTATGTGAACGCACCATAAGATAGAAATGCATCATCACAGTCGGTGAAAAGAGTGTTTATGAGAGGTTGGTAACTATGGAGAGTTCTAGAACATCTAAAATTGTTTGAAAAGTTTTAGATCATGTCTTAATGTTAAATTATAGGTAACAGTAAATTATAGGTAACAGTGAAAAGTATTATATTATAATAATTATTAAAGGGGTAGTTCACCTACGTAAATATTACATTTCCCTCATTTACTCTCCTTCATGTTGGTAACTTTCGTTCTTACATGGAACACAAAATGAGATGTTATACAGTTTGTTAGTCTCAGACACTATTCACTTTCATTACAAAATGCAATTTTTTCTCCATACATTGAAAGTAAATGATTATTGAGGCTGTCATCCAGCCTAAAATCTCCTTTTGTGTTCCATGGAAGAAAGAAAGTAAAGATGCGGGCGAGTAAATGATTTTTAATGTGAACTATCCCTTTAATAACAACAAAGAATTCTAGAATGTTACACTGTTTCACAAAGTCAAAGCCACATTCACACTAATAAGCTTTTGTTTGAAAATGCATTGATTTTGTTAAGTTTATGCCTCTCATCCGCAGTGGAACTCGTGAGATTTTTCAGTGGAGGAACTTTTAAAAACGCTCTCTAGTTCGGCATACTTTGGAAAACAATGACGTTAAGAAATGGAAATGTTCTATTAGTGAAGAAGTGGCCGAGGAGTTACAGTACATGTAACTGAGAAATGTTTTAGAACATGTTATTGTTTGAAAATGAATTAGCGGCAGAGAGTTCTAGGACATATAAGTGTTTATTGGAATGATAGGCAAACGTTCCGGAACATTGGAGTTGTCAGTCAATGAGCTGCACTGTAGAGTTCTAGAACATGTCATAGCATGTCACAAGTTGACTCTGTCTCATTAAGTTTTTCATTGTGCCATTTTCCTGTCCCCTCCATTCTAACTCGCTTTCATCAATTCCTCCATCTCTGCTTCTCTCTATATTGTGATATCTAAGGTACAGGAAGTGTGTGTATGTTCATTTATTTATCGCTTTGCCTGTTCCTATGTGCTGAGACAGCCTCTGTATGAGTTCTCTCTCTCTCTCTCTCTCTCTCTCTCTCTCTCTCTCTCTCTCTCTCTCTCTCTCTCTCTCTCTCTCTCTCTCTCTTTTAAAGTGCAAATAAATATTTGAAAACCTTCTGAAAAATGCAGATATTTCATAGGAATTTGGAATACTGATTAAATGGTCTAGATTAAAAGTATATATAAATGTGCAATACATATACGTATAAAGCGACTTCAATATTAAAGATCATTAAAGAACAAGCGTGTCTTTCATTGAACACAAACAGATGCACTATACAAACATTTTGAGGAGTTACACAACCTTAATATGGAGGTAAATTCATGACTAAAGTCTTTGATGCATAAACGCATGTTGAATTGCTCTAATCAAAGAAATAAATGCATTGTATTATCAGCATTGAATTTACAGTTTTTGCATTTTGGGAGGCTGAAATGTAACATGGTTGTATTTTTAAGCATTGAATATTTCATTTGGAAACATTTCACAACTTATTTCGTTATTAAAAACTAAATAATAAATATTAATCTTCCAAAGTGAATTTTCAAAATATTGAAAATACCATCTATATTTTTCGACAGGTAAAATTTAGCCCGATCTATTTTGCTTCCTCAAATTCAGTGGTTCAAATTCGGTTGGAAATTAAATCTTCTGTATCCGGGAACTGCAGGAAAAGCAGCAGAGTACCGATGCACAATCTCCACCTGGTGCTATTCGTTCTCACCAGTAGGTGGTGCAATGCGATTGGGTGTTGACCGCTGAAGACCAAAGTTAGAGAGAACAGCCGCGTGTGTTTTGATAGTATGTTTTTCAAAATTGTTAATGGATAGAAAATAGATACATATTTGATTTGCACATGTGGGTGGGCAACTATAACTATGGGTCTTTTCCGATAACTATGGGTGTTTTTTCCCTATAACTATGGGTGTTTTTCCTATAACTATGGGTGTTTTCCGATAACTATGGGTGTTTTTTCCCTATAACTATGGGTGTTTTCCGATAACTGTGTTTTTTCCCTATAACTATGGGGTTTTTCCAATAACTATGGGTGTTTTTTCCCTATAACTATGAGGTTTTTCCGATAACTATGGGTGTTTTTTCCCTATAACTATGAGGTTTTTCCGATAACTATGGGTGTTTTCCGATAACTATGGGTGTTTTTTCCTATAACTATGGGTGTTTTTTCCTATAACTATGAGGTTTTTCCAATAACTATGGGTGTTTTTTCCTATAACTATGAGGTTTTTCCGATAACTATGGGTGTTTTCCGATAACTATGGGTGTTTTTTCCCTATAACTATGGGTGTTTTCCGATAACTGTGTTTTTTCCTATAACTATGGGGTTTTTCCAATAACTATGGGTGTTTTTCCCTATAACTATGAGGTTTTTCCGATAACTATGGGTGTTTTTTCCTATAACTATGAGGTTTTTCCGATAACTATGGGTGTTTTCCGATAACTATGGGTGTTTTTTCCCTATAACTATGGGTGTTTTTTCCCTATAACTATGAGGTTTTTCCTATAACTATGGGTGTTTTTTCCCTATAACTATGAGGTTTTTCCAATAACTATGGGTGTTTTCCGATAACTATGGGTGTTTTTTCCCTATAACTATGGGTGTTTTCCGATAACTGTGTTTTTTCCCTATAACTATGGGGTTTTTCCAATAACTATGGGTGTTTTTTCCCTATAACTATGAGGTTTTTCCGATAACTATGGGTGTTTTTTCCCTATAACTATGAGGTTTTTCCGATAACTATGGGTGTTTTCCGATAACTATGGGTGTTTTTTCCCTATAACTATGGGTGTTTTTTCCCTATAACTATGAGGTTTTTCCAATAACTATGGGTGTTTTTTCCCTATAACTATGAGGTTTTTCCAATAACTATGGGTGTTTTTTCCCTATAACTATGAGGTTTTTCCGATAACTATGGGTGTTTTCCGATAACTATGGGTGTTTTTTCCCTATAACTATGGGTGTTTTCCGATAACTGTGTTTTTTCCCTATAACTATGGGGTTTTTCCAATAACTATGGGTGTTTTTTCCCTATAACTATGAGGTTTTTCCGATAACTATGGGTGTTTTTTCCCTATAACTATGAGGTTTTTCCGATAACTATGGGTGTTTTCCGATAACTATGGGTGTTTTTTCCCTATAACTATGGGTGTTTTTTCCCTATAACTATGAGGTTTTTCCTATAACTATGGGTGTTTTTTCCCTATAACTATGAGGTTTTTCCAATAACTATGGGTGTTTTCCGATAACTATGGGTGTTTTTTCCCTATAACTATGGGTGTTTTCCGATAACTGTGTTTTTTCCCTATAACTATGGGGTTTTTCCAATAACTATGGGTGTTTTTCCCTATAACTATGAGGTTTTTCCGATAACTATGGGTGTTTTTTCCTATAACTATGAGGTTTTTCCGATAACTATGGGTGTTTTCCAATAACTATGGGTGTTTTTTCCCTATAACTATGGGTGTTTTTTCCCTATAACTATGAGGTTTTTCCAATAACTATGGGTGTTTTTTCCCTATAACTATGAGGTTTTTCTAATAACTATGGGTGTTTTTTCCTATAACTATGAGGTTTTTCCGATAACTATGGGTGTTTTCCGATAACTATGGGTGTTTTTTCCTATAACTATGGGTGTTTTTCCCTATAACTGAGGTTTTTCCGATAACTATGGGTGTTTTCCGATAACTATGAGGTTTTTCCGATAACTATGGGTGTTTTCCGATAACTATGGGTGTTTTCCGATAACTATGGGTGTTTTTTGCCTATAACTATGGGTGTTTTCCGATAACTATGAGGTTTTTTCCGATAACTATGGGTGTTTTCCGATAACTATGAGGTTTTTCCGATAACTATGGGTGTTTTTTCCCTATAACTATGAGGTTTTTCCGATAACTATGGGTGTTTTCCGATAACTATGGGTGTTTTTTCCCTATAACTATGGGTGTTTTCCGATAACTATGGGTGTATTCCGATAACTATGGGTGTTTTTTCCCTTTAACTATGAGGTTTTTCCGATAACTATGGGTGTTTTTTCCCTATAACTATGGGTGTTTTCCGATAACTATGGGTGTTTTTTCCCTATAACTATGGGGTTTTTCCGATAACTATGGGTGTTTTTTCCCTATAACTATGGGTGTTTTCCGATAACTATGGGTGTTTTTTCCCTATAACTATGGGTGTTTTCCGATAACTATGGGTGTTTTTTCCCTATAACTATGGGTGTTTTCCGATAACTATGAGGTTTTTCCGATAACTATGGGTGTTTTCCGATAACTATGGGTGTTTTTTCCCTATAACTATGAGTTTTTCCGATAACTATGGGTGGTTTCCGATAACTATGGGTGTTTTTTTTCCCTATAACTATGGGTGTTTTCTGATAACTATGGGTGTTTTTTCCCTATAACTATGGGGTTTTTCCGATAACTATGGGTGTTTTCCGATAACTATGGGTGTTTTTTCCCTATAACTATGGGTGTTTTCCAATAACTATGTGTTTTTTCCCTATAACTATGAGGTTTTTTTCGATAACTATGGGTGTTTTTTCCCTATAACTATGAGGTTTTTCCGATAACTATGGGTGTTTTTTCCCTATAACTATGGGTGTTTTTTCCCTATAACTATGAGGTTTTTCCAATAACTATGGGTGTTTTTTCCCTATAACTATGAGGTTTTTCTAATAACTATGGGTGTTTTTTCCCTATAACTATGAGGTTTTTCCGATAACTATGGGTGTTTTCCGATAACTATGGGTGTTTTTTCCCTATAACTATGGGTGTTTTTTCCCTATAACTGAGGTTTTTCCGATAACTATGGGTGTTTTCCGATAACTATGAGGTTTTTCCGATAACTATGGGTGTTTTCCGATAACTATGGGTGTTTTCCGATAACTATGGGTGTTTTTTGCCTATAACTATGGGTGTTTTCCGATAACTATGAGGTTTTTTCCGATAACTATGGGTGTTTTCCGATAACTATGAGGTTTTTCCGATAACTATGGGTGTTTTTCCCTATAACTATGAGGTTTTTCCGATAACTATGGGTGTTTTCCGATAACTATGGGTGTTTTTCCCTATAACTATGGGTGTTTTCCGATAACTATGGGTGTATTCCGATAACTATGGGTGTTTTTTCCCTTTAACTATGAGGTTTTTCCGATAACTATGGGTGTTTTTTCCTATAACTATGGGTGTTTTCCGATAACTATGGGTGTTTTTCCTATAACTATGGGGTTTTTCCGATAACTATGGGTGTTTTTTCCTATAACTATGGGTGTTTTCCGATAACTATGGGTGTTTTTTCCTATAACTATGGGTGTTTTCCGATAACTATGGGTGTTTTTTCCCTATAACTATGGGTGTTTTCCGATAACTATGAGGTTTTTCCGATAACTATGGGTGTTTTCCGATAACTATGGGTGTTTTTTCCCTATAACTATGAGTTTTTCCGATAACTATGGGTGGTTTCCGATAACTATGGGTGTTTTTTTTCCCTATAACTATGGGTGTTTTCTGATAACTATGGGTGTTTTTTCCCTATAACTATGGGGTTTTTCCGATAACTATGGGTGTTTTCCGATAACTATGGGTGTTTTTTCCCTATAACTATGGGTGTTTTCCAATAACTATGTGTTTTTTCCCTATAACTATGAGGTTTTTTCGATAACTATGGGTGTTTTTTCCCTATAACTATGAGGTTTTTCCGATAACTATGGGTGTTTTTCCCTATAACTATGGGTGTTTTCCAATAACTATGTGTTTTTTCCCTATAACTATGGGTGTTTTTCCCTATAACTATGGGTGTTTTCCGATAACTATGGGTGTTTTTCCCTATAACTATGGGTGTTTTTCCTATAACTATGGGTGTTTTCCGATAACTATGGGTGTTTTTCCCTATAACTATGGGTGTTTTTTCCTATAACTATGGGTGTTTTCCAATAACTATGTGTTTTTTCCTATAACTATGGGTGTTTTTCCCTATAACTATGGGTGTTTTCCGATAACTATGTGTTTTTTCCCTATAACTATGGGTGTTTTTTCCCTATAACTATGGGTGTTTTCCAATAACTATGTGTTTTTTCCCTATAACTATGGGTGTTTTTTCCCTATAACTATGGGTGTTTTCCGATAACTATGGGTGTTTTTTGCCTATAACTATGGGTGTTTTCCGATAACTATGGGTGTTTTTTCCCTATAACTATGAGGTTTTTCCAATAACTATGGGTGTTTTTTCCCTATAACTATGAGGTTTTTCCGATAACTATGGGTGTTTTCCGATAACTATGGGTGTTTTTTCCCTATAACTATGGGTGTTTTCCGATAACTGTGTTTTTTCCCTATAACTATGGGGTTTTTCCGATAACTATGGGTGTTTTTTCCCTATAACTATGGGTGTTTTCCGATAACTATGGGTGTTTTTCCCTATAACTATGGGGTTTTTCCGATAACTATGGGTGTTTTCCGATAACTATGGGTGTTTTCTGATAACTATGGGTGTTTTTTCCCTATAACTATGGGTGTTTTCCGATAACTATGGGTGTTTTTTCCCTATAACTATGGGGTTTTTCCGATAACTATGTGTGTTTTTTCCCTATAACTATGGGTGTTTTTTTTCCCTATAACTATGGGTGTTTTCCGATAACTATGGGTGTTTTTTCCCTATAACTATGGGTGTTTTCCGATAACTATGGGTGTTTACTTTCCCTATAACTATGGGTGTTTTTTTTCCCTATAACTATGAGGTTTTTCCGATAACTATGGGTGTTTTTCCCTATAACTATGAGGTTTTTCCGATAACTATGGGTGTTTTTCCCTATAACTATGAGGTTTTTCCGATAACTATGGGTGTTTTTCCCTATAACTATGGGTGTTTTCCGATAACTATGGGTGTTTTTTTTCCCTATAACTATGGGGTTTTTCCGATAACTATGGGTGTTTTTTCCCTATAACTATGAGTTTTTTCCGATAACTATGGGTGTTTTTTCCCTATAACTATGAGGTTTTTCCGATAACTATGGGTGTTTTTCCCTATAACTATGGGTGTTTTCCGATAACTATGGGTGTTTTTCCGATAACTATGGGTGTTTTTTCCCTATAACTATGAGGTTTTTCCGATAACTATGGTTGTGTTTCCCTATAACTATGGGTGTTTTCCGATAACTATGGGTGTTTTTCCCTATAACTATGAGGTTTTTCCGATAACTATGGGTGTTTTTTCCCTATAACTATGAGGTTTTTCTGATAACTATGGGTGTTTTTTCCCTATAACTATGAGGTTTTTCCGATAACTATGGGTGTTTTTCCCTATAACTATGGGTGTTTTTTCCCTATAACTATGGGTGTTTTTCCCTATAACTATGGGTGTTTTCCAATAACTATGGGGTTTTTCCGATAACTATGGGTGTTTCTCCCTATAAATATGGGTGTTTTTCCCTATAACTATGGGTGTTTTCCGATAACTATGGGTGTTTTTCCCTATAACTATGGGTGTTTTCCGATAACTATGGGTGTTTTTCCCTATAACTATGGGTGTTTTTTCCCTATAACTATGGGTGTTTTCCAATAACTATGGGTGTTTTCCGATAACTATGGGTGTTTTTCCCTATAACTATGGGTGTTTTTTCCCTATAACTATGGGTGTTTTCCGATAACTATGGGTGTTTTTCCCTATAACTATGGGTGTTTTTTCCCTATAACTATGGGTGTTTTCCAATAACTATGTATTTTTTCCCTATAACTATGGGTGTTTTTTCCCTATAACTATGGGTGTTTTCCGATAACTATGTGTTTTTTCCCTATAACTATGGGTGTTTTTCCCTATAACTATGGGTGTTTTTTCCCTATAACTATGGGTGTTTTCCAATAACTATGTGTTTTTTCCCTATAACTATGGGTGTTTTCCGATAACTATGGGTGTTTTTTGCCTATAACTATGGGTGTTTTCCGATAACTATGGGTGTTTTCCGATAACTATGGGTGTTTTTTCCCTATAATTATGAGGTTTTGCCGATAACTATGGGTGTTTTCCCTATAACTATGAGGTTTTGCCGATAACTATGGGTGTTTTCCGATAACTATGGGTGTTTTCCCTATAACTATGGGTGTTTTCTGATAACTATGAGGTTTTTCCGATAACTATGGGTGTTTTCCTGTAACGATTGAGTAACGAGGCAGACGAGGAGATGCGGATCCAAACGCAGTCAGAACTTTATTAGATAAACAAACAGGTAAACGCAAAGGAACAACCCACGATGGGGAAAAGAAACATAAAATAGTTAAACTAAACACGATGTGAACAAACAGGGGACTCGGGAAGGAAAGATACACCAGGCTAACATCAAACAACGATAGACGACGACTGAACAAAGAAACAGGGTATAAATATATAAACAAGGGAAAAAGGGGCCAATGAACGAACAGAACTCAAACAAGATAATAAGGTGATTAACAGAAGCAAACGGCAAACTAATGAGGGCAGGTGAAAACAATGACAGGGAACACGAACGCTAACAGAGGACTATGGAGTTACATAAGGGACTAAAGTGAAAACTAAGAAGTGCAAAAGTGACAAAATGGCAAACAAGAGGGCAACAGTGAAACAAGACAGGGTATACATAACATTTCCGATAACTATGGGTGTTTTTTCCCTATAACTATGGGTGTTTTCCGATAACTATGGGTGTTTTTTCCCTATAACTATGGGTGTTTTCTGATAACTATGGGTGTTTTTTCCCTATAACTATGGGTGTTTTTTCCCTATAAATATGGTTGTTTTCCGATAACTATGAGGTTTTTCCGATAACTATGGGTGTTTTACGATAACTATGGGTGTTTTTTCCCTATAACTATGAGTTTTTCCGATAACTATGGGTGTTTTTTCCCTATAACTATGGGTGTTTTCCGATAACTATGGGTGTTTTTCCCTATAACTATGGGGTTTTTCCGATAACTATGGGTGTTTTCCGATAACTATGGGTGTTTTCCGATAACTATGAGGTTTTTCCGATAACTATGGGTGTTTTACGATAACTATGGGTGTTTTTTCCCTATAACTATGAGTTTTTCCGATAACTATGGGTGTTTTTTCCCTATAACTATGGGTGTTTTCCGATAACTATGGGTGTTTTTCCCTATAACTATGGGGTTTTTCCGATAACTATGGGGTTTTTCCGATAACTATGGGTGTTTTCCGATAACTATGGGTGTTTTCTGATAACTATGGGTGTTTTTTTTCCCTATAACTATGGGTGTTTTCCGATAACTATGGGTGTTTTTTCCCTATAACTATGGGTGTTTTCCGATAACTATGGGTGTTTACTTTCCCTATAACTATGGGTGGTTTTTTTCCCTATAACTATGGGTGTTTTTCCCTATAACTATGGGTGTTTTTTCCCTATAACTATGAGGTTTTTCCGATAACTATGGGTGTTTTTTCCCTATAACTATGAGGTTTTTCCGATAACTATGGGTGTTTTTCCCTATAACTATGGGTGTTTTCCGATAACTATGGGTGTTTTTTTCCCTATAACTATGGGGTTTTTCCGATAACTATGGGTGTTTTTTCCCTATAACTATGAGGTTTTTCCGATAACTATGGGTGTTTTTTCCCTATAACTATGAGTGTTTTTCCAATAACTATGGGTGTTTTTCCCTATAACTATGGGTGTTTTTCCGATAACTATGGGTGTTTTTTTCCCTATAACTATGGGGTTTTTCCGATAACTATGGGTGTTTTTTCCCTATAACTATGAGGTTTTTCCGATAACTATGGGTGTTTTTCCCTATAACTATGGGTGTTTTCCGATAACTATGGGTGTTTTTCCCTATAACTATGGGGTTTTTCCGATAACTATGGGTGTTTTTTCCCTATAACTATGAGGTTTTTCCGATAACTATGGGTGTTTTTCCCTATAACTATGGGTGTTTTCCGATAACTATGGGTGTTTTTCCCTATAACTATGAGGTTTTTCCGATAACTATGGGTGTTTTTTCCCTATAACTATGAGGTTTTTCCGATAACTATGGGTGTTTTTTCCCTATAACTATGAGGTTTTTCCGATAACTATGGGTGTTTTTCCCTATAACTATGGGTGTTTTTCCCTATAACTATGGGTGTTTTCCGATAACTATGGGTGTTTTCCAATAACTATGTGTTTTTTCCCTATAACTATGGGTGTTTTTCCCTATAACTATGGGTGTTTTCCGATAACTATGGGGTTTTTCCGATAACTATGGGTGTTTCTCCCTATAACTATGGGTGTTTTTCCCTATAACTATGGGTGTTTTCCGATAACTATGGGTGTTTTTCCCTATAACTATGGGTGTTTTTTCCCTATAACTATGGGTGTTTTCCGATAACTATGGGTGTTTTTCCCTATAACTATGGGTGTTTTTTCCCTATAACTATGGGTGTTTTCCAATAACTATGTGTTTTTTCCCTATAACTATGGGTGTTTTCCGATAACTATGTGTTTTTTCCCTATAACTATGGGTGTTTTTTCCCTATAACTATGGGTGTTTTCCGATAACTATGTGTTTTTTCCCTATAACTATGGGTGTTTTTCCCTATAACTATGGGTGTTTTTTCCCTATAACTATGGGTGTTTTCCAATAACTATGTGTTTTTTCCCTATAACTATGGGTGTTTTTTCCCTATAACTATGGGTGTTTTTTCCCTATAACTATGGGTGTTTTCCGATAACTATGTGTTTTTTCCCTATAACTATGGGTGTTTTTTCCCTATAACTATGGGTGTTTTCCAATAACTATGTGTTTTTTCCCTATAACTATGGGTGTTTTCCAATAACTATGTGTTTTTTCCCTATAACTATGGGTGTTTTCCAATAACTATGTGTTTTTTCCCTATAACTATGGGTGTTTTCCAATAACTATGTGTTTTTTCCCTATAACTATGGGTGTTTTGTGCTGAAATCTGACCGTATAGTGTCGCTCATTCATAGATTTGTGCATAACTTTATAAATACTTGTAATTTAGCTTGCTGAGAGATTCTCAAATGTATTTCTTAAATAATTAAAATAATTATTATTTAATTACAGAATTAAATACATACAATAGTTTTGTCATTATTTTTGTGCTGAGTACGATCTACTGTTTTTACACAATCACCACTTTGTTCATCAAATGTGCATTTGCAATGTTTAATTTATCATCTGTGGGTCGACCATCGGGTGCAAGCTACTAGAGTCTGTGAAGACTATATAAAAAGTATAAAGAGGTTAATGTGTTGGCAGGCATATTTCATGTGCACAATAGGGCGGTGGAAGCACTAACATAGGGTAAATGTACAAACATTGACTGATCAAGCAGAGATCTGTGCTTTGCGCCCAAACTGATCATCAATTCTTAACAATGTGTGTGTGACAATGACCTTCGGTGTCAGAGAGGAACATGAGAGTATGTAAGAGAAGGAATAAGGGAAGACGCGGCAAGATAGACAATTTCCCCACAGATCGACATCATTCCTCATGAATTTAATACTATATCATGGGGCCACTTTGTATCAACTCGTGCACAAAGGTAGACCTATTGTTTATTGATTTAGGCCTGATTAATTTTTCATTCATTAATTTATTATTTTTATTGTAATATATTATTTTATATTATTTTCTCAAACAAACTAGTAAAACGTACAGTTTTGGTCTTTAGCGGTCAACACCAAATCGCATTGCACCACCTACTGGTGAGAACGAAGAACACCAGGTGGAAATTGTGCATCGGTACTCTGCTGCTTTTCCTGCAGTTCCCGGATGTGGAAGGTTGAAATTCCAACCGAATTTGAACAACTGACAATGAAGAAGCTGAAATAGATCGGGCTGAATTTTCCTGTCAAAGATATAGATGGCATTTTCAAATGAACCAAATATTTTGGTATATTTATTGTTTAATTTTTAATAATGAAATTAGTTGTGAAATGTTTCCAAATGAAATATTCAATGCTCAAAAATACAACCAGCCTCCCAAATAATACAATGCATTTTATTTTTCGATTAGATCAATTCAACATGCGTTTATGCTTCAAAGACTTTAGTCATGAATTTACTTCCATACTAAACTATTCGCTATGTGTAGTCTGAATCCTACAATGGATTATACTAAATAGTGTTTCTCTATTCAAATGCCAGTCAAATATTTCACACATCTGACTGTTATTTTCAATTCACACAGATCCAAATTCTGTATTAATCTAATGTTTGAGTTTGTCAAATTAAGGCCCTTCAACACAATTTGTGTCAATGTTTCCCAATACACTGAGATCTAAGATTTAAATTAAATAATAAGAAGAAGGAGGACTTGGAATCATGGCTCATCTATATACCTATATCTATATTGATTGTCTGTAAATGATGGTATGAAGAAGAAGACATAAAAGAGGATAAAGGACAGGTGTGAACAGGGAAGGTAGAAGCCCAGCAGTGTGACAAACATATCTGCTTTATAAGATGGAGAAACAGCTGTTTCAAAGAAACACATCTGTCATCAGATTCCCCAAAATCCCGGTGGAACACACATACACACACACACACACACACACACACACCCTCACAAACACTACACACACGTGCATTAGGATTGGGAAAGACTCCCGTAAGAGTGTCGGAGATATCACCCTGTCAGCAGTACACACACACACACACACACACACACACACACACACACACACACACACACACACATCTCTATTCCAGTACTGTAGGTTCAGCTAGAAAGACACAAATTGACACGAAAAAAGAAGCAATAGTTCTTCATCGATTCAAGTTTGGTCTCCCTGGACACATCAGTTTCATCCCATTATCTGTTTTGCATCATCCTTTTCTTTCTCCTTTAATTTTTCTTTTAACCCTTTATTTAAAGTGTATCTTACTTTGCTGTTTTCTCTTTTGCTCTCAGATTGTGAATGTAATGGACACTCTAACCGCTGCAGTTATATAGACTTCCTGAACATCGTCACGTGCGTGAGCTGCAAACACAACACGCGTGGTCAAAACTGCGAGCATTGTCGCATGGGCTACTTCAAAAACACCTCTGCAGAGCCCGACGATGAGAGCGTGTGTATCGGTGAGTAACAGTGATATCAGCTGATATCAATATTTTGCCACTTACCTTATTTTGTCATCAGATCACAGTTTTAAGTAGGAATTATGCTTTAAAAGCTTTTGTATTGTTCTAACGATAAATCATTTCCGTTGAACTTTGGAGATGAGTGGTGGTGGTGTAGTGCGCTTAAGCACATAACTGGTAATCAGGAGGTTGCTGGTTCGATCCTCACAGCCACCACCATCGTGTCCTTGAGCAAGGCACTTAACTCCAGGTTGCTCCGGGGGGATTGTCCCTGTAATAAGGGCTCTGTAAGTCACTTTGGATAAAAGCATCTGTAAGGGGGTTAGATGGGCAAGGAGGAGGCGAGAACCGGCTTGTCAATATAAATCATAATTTAATGAAAACTTAAACCAAAAGCACAAACATAAACACACACATGACGGACATGCCCGTAATTCTCTTTCTCTCGAACCATCGTCACCGGCCGCCTTTATCCCTCGCTCGCCCCATCAGGCCGATTGGGGACCGGGCGTGCGCATTCCAGCCCGGCCCCGCCCCCCTCCGCTCCACACTTCTCCCGGCGTTACCTCAGGCCGAGGTGCCATCGGCATGACCTACACCCCCCTTTCCCTGGGGAGGGGCGTCCTCAGGTCATCCTCGCCTTCCTTGACCTGGGAGGAGACAGGAGGGGAAAACAACAACAAAAAAAACTAAATAGGCGAGGGAAAAGGCCAACACGGTGCGAAAGAGAGAGAGAGAGGAGAGAGAGAAAAAGCTCACTCACCGGTTCTCTGATGTACCGTCACGTGGTCCTCGAACACTCCTCCACACTCTCTGGCGGACAACAGCCGCTCCTCTCCGGGCGAACCGGAGTCAAACCTCCGACCCCCAGCGGACAGAACGCCCCTCCGCTTTTCTGGCAGCACCTGGGGACATTCCTCCGCCCCTGGCAGCGGCCCTACCGCTCCAGGCGATCGGGGAGTTACTTCCCTCCTCCCCTCGCGGACGGCGGCCTTCACTCGACCCCTCCGCGTTTCTGGGGGACGGCAGGACACTCCTCCGCCCCTGGCAGCGGCTCCATCGCTCCAGGAGGTCGGGGAATCCAGTCCCCACTCGCCCCGCGGCCGGCAGCTATTCCCCGCATCCGGGCGGTCGGGCTACTCCGTCACCCGTGAGATGGTAGCGGCGCTCCACTGGGTGGATGGCAGTGTTGAGGACTCTGCGACGGGCATCCCTCCTCCCTCCCGGATTTTGGCACCAATGTAAGGGGGTTAGATGGGCAAGGAGGAGGCGAGAACCGGCTTGTCAATATAAATCATAATTTAATGAAAACTTAAACCAAAAGCACAAACATAAACACACACATGACAGACATGCCCGTAATCCAACTTCATCTGAACGCTGCAAAACTCAGTAGAGATGTGCCGTATAATTCTCAGTCTTGGGCAAATTATTTATTTTGTCAGTTTTAGACACTAAAAGCAATTCAGCAAAAATTACCTTGAAAGTATGAGAGTGGATCTTTAAAGAGGGCCTGTCCAAGCAGTGTAGACTTCACTGAATTGGGCACCTGGGAAATCCGACTGTCAGGAGTCTACATCAAAGAATCTTCTAGCAAAAAGAGAAAAATAAGCAGGAAACCCCGTCCCACTGTAAGAAAAAGTGATACAGTTTGAGAGAGATACAGAAGCAAGCAGAAAGGGCCCACAAAAGCATTTGCACACACAAGTAACACTTAAAAATGTATGAATATCTTCGCTTTATATGACAGATCATCAAAGGAAGTGGGGTTAATTTGAACACTTTTCATGCTCAACGTTTCACAAAGATAGTTTTTTGGTTTCTTAGTCCTGAGGAAAGCACCTCTAGAAGCATTTAAGCAGAGATGGCACTCGCTTTGACATTTGGTTTTCTAATGCAGTGGCATTCAACTATTCTGAAACTGTCCAAAACTGTCCATATCATTTTTGGAAAGAAGATAGATAAAGAATGCAGGCTGTAACAAAGTTAAACTGCGACATTATATTCCTGAGAATGTCATATAAGAGATTCCCAGCGGCCCTTAAAATAACCGTCCAGAAATAAACCCGGACGTGACCGCATGTAAATCAGCGACTTCCAAAACGACACTGTGAGTACCAGGACAGAAGAGGGAGTCCATCTGCCACACGAGGAGGCAGGGTGCGGGGTAAACGAAAGCGTGCTGTTAAGTCAGCACAAATGAGCATGCCCTCATCGGGTGTGTGCCAGGTGCCAACATGGCACAGGGTCAGCACCGAGATTTCCACAAGGAGAACATTTACCTCATCCTGAGCTCCCAACTGCACTGAGTTTACACTACGTCTATTTTCAGGATGTTTTCGCACAAGTGCAGTTATTCAGGCAATTGTCCTCTAATAAATTTGGCTTTAGCTCAAATGAATATACGCTGGCATTTATAAGAAACATGAAAATAATTAATTTACAGCCAGGGGCGAAAATATCAACAAAATGTTGGGGGGGGGGCAATAAACATAACATTTCTCAAGAGCAATTTTTGAAGGGGTTTTTTGTTGTTGCCCCATTTGCATTTGTATTATTTTATTTCTTAAACAATTATTTTAAGAATATATCATTATATTATTTACAATACACATATTTTAATGATATTTTAGGGGGGGACAACCCTCAGATGGGGGGGGGGGGTCCTGACCCCCTGACCCTAGCGAAGTGTTAAAACATACTAAAAACGTGCTAGCATCAGGCTAACACATGCTAGCATCAACTAGCGTAGTGCTAAAACAAGCTTAAAACGTGTTAACACATGCTAGTATCACCTAGCGAAGTGATAAAACATGCTAAAAACGTGCTAGTATCCTGCTAACACATGCTAGCATCGCCTAGCAACGTACTAAAACATGCTAGCATCATACTAACACAAACATAACACCTACATGCTACCATCATGAAAAACACATGCTAGCAACATTCTATGACCATTATTTTAGTGCTTAGCAACAAGTTAGAAAATACTATTTAACGAGTTTTGCCACGGCAAGCACCACTCACATTTTCTTCAGGAAATGTACCTATCCATCCATCTTCAACCGCTTATCCGAAGTCGGGTCGCGGGGGCAGCTGCTCCAGCAGGGGGCCCCAAACTTCCCTATCCCGAGCCACATTAACCAGCTCTGACTGGGCGACCCCGAGGCGTTCCCAGGCCAGTGTGGAGATGTAGTCTCTCCACCTAGTCCTGGGTCTTCCCCGAGGCCTCCTCCCAGCTGGACGTGCCTGAAACACCTCCCTAGGGAGGCGCCAGGGGCATCCTTACCAGATGCCCAAACCACCTCAACTGACTCCTTTCAACGCAAAGGAGCAGCGGCTCTACTCCGAGCTCCTCACGGATGACTGAGCTCCTCACCCTATCTCTAAGGGAGAAGCCCGCCACCCTTCTGAGGAAGCCCATTTCGGCCGCTTGTACTCGACGACCTAGTTCTTTCGGTCATGACCCAACCTTCATGACCATAGGTGAGGGTAGGAACGAAAATTGACCGGTAGATCGAGAGCTTTGCCTTCGGCTCAGCTCTCTTTCGTGACAACGGTGCGATAGAGCGAGTGCAATACCGCCCCTGCTGCCCCGATTCTCCGGCCAACCTCCCGCTCCATTGTCCCCTCACTCGTGAACAAGACCCCAAGGTACTTGAACTCCTTCACTTGGGGCAAAACCTCATTCCCTACCTGGAGTATGCACCTATCTAGTTATAATTATTAGTCACTTCCGTGTATGTCTTTAAAATATGCATAAGCCCCTTTCTAAATTATATACAGTATAAAGCAATATATCAGACAGGAGAAATTAAACAGATGCATTTTTGATTATCACATCATCTGATAATTGTGTTGATACTTGGTTGATTGACGGAAGCGGTTGTTTCCTCATTGTGTACGTTTCAAAATCTACCAAAAGCCTTTTAAAATGACTAATTCAAGTCTAATTAAATACTGTATTTAAGTTAAGTTTAGCCATTTGTATAAAGCAAACCATGTTGGGTGTAATTGGATTACAAAGCAATTAGTTACTGTAATCTAGGCACAAAAGTAGTGCAATGCATTACATTTTAAATTCTTAAAATCAGATTACAGTTACTGACTTTCAATGAAAGTAATTACATTTAAGTACGTTACTTGGGTTACACATTTTTCCCAAAAATATTTAACTGAGTAAAAGTATTAAAATGTGAATTCATATGTCTGTATTTCTGTGACAGCTGAAGTGTGTGCAGTAATAAACAAGGACAAAATGAACTTTATTTTGAATTTGTTGAGTGTAAAAGTGTTTTTTTGAAAGTTATTAGTAATCTGATTATAAATTTAGAGATGTAGTCAGTAATTTGTAGTGGATTACTTTTTTTTTGTAATTTACCAACACTGGATGAAAACTTAACATTTTCTTTTAATATATGAAGTTCACATTAAATATGACTTCGAAACTATTTACCAGGCCTTTATCATTTATTTTAAGTACTTTTCAAATGCTTTTTATGTAAAGATGTTACTGTTTTATTGTCCCTAACTTTCAATATTAAACGATGAAAATCATTTGACCAAATTGGCCCCGTTGCTAGGGAGGGTAGAGTCACATGGGGTAACCAAAGTGGCCCGGTTGCTAGGGAGGGTAGAGTCACATGGGGTAACCAAAGTGGCCCGGTTGCTAGGGAGGGTAGAGTCACATGGGGTAACCAAAGTGGCCCGGTTGCTAGGGAGGGTAGAGACACATGGGGTAACCAAAGTGGCCCGGTTGCTAGGGAGGGTAGAGTCACATGGGGTAACCAATGTGGCCCGGATGCTAGGGAGGGTAGAGACACATGGGGTAACCAAAGTGGCCCGGTTGCTAGGGAGGGTACAGTCACATGGGGTAACCAATGTAGCCTGGTTGCTAGGGAGGGTAGAGTCACATGGGGTAACCAAAGTGGCCCGGTTGCTAGGGAGGGTAGAGTCACATGGGGTAACCAAAGTGGCCCGGTTGCTAGGGAGGGTACAGTCACATGGGGTAACCAAATTGGCCCGGTTGCTAGGAAGGATACAGTCACATGGGGTAACCTCCTCATGATCGCGATGAGTGGTTCTCGCTCTCAATGGGGCATGTGGTGAGTTGTGTGTGGATTGCGGAGAGTAGCATGAGCCTCCACATGCTGTGAGTCTCCGCGGTGTCATGCACAACGAGTCACGTGGTAAGATGTGCTGATTGACGGTCTCAGAAGCGGAGGCAACTGAGACTTGTCCTCCACCACCCGGATTAATGCGAGTAACCGTGCCACCACGAGGACCTACTAAGTAGCGGGAATTGGGCATTCCAAATTGGGATCAAACAAATTGATAATCTAAACAAAGAGTGAAATATACTTAAACCTTTTCAATATTTGGGAAAATTATTTCTATCAAAATCTACAACTGTCCCACAGCTGTGGCGTCATTTCCACCAAACAGTTTTGCAGCTAATTAAGTATTTGTTTGTTTTTTAAGTTAGTGTACTTATTTACCAGTTCGACAAAAGTGTCAGTAAAGAGCATGCTTGAGATGAAATGTAGGACAAGTGAGGTTGGAACAAGGAAAACAAAGAAAAATCATGGTAAATATCACAAATAAAGCTGTAATTTTCCCAAATTATGCAAAAAGTGTCAAAAGATTTTACTTGACTTTCTAGAAGTTCACAGTGCTAAAAGTGACCAAAGTTGAAGAAACACCCACATATCATCATTGTATTGTCCATCAGCCATTGAAAACCCCAACAGGGTTGACCATTAGTCTAAATGACTTTTGGCCAAAATGGTGATAAATTGAGACTGAGCGCTTGTATCCAAATGAATTAGAGAAACTGGAACACCCAATAGGATGAATGTAGAAGGAAGTCACTCCTTACAGGAATGCGCTTGAGCATTAGCTAGACTAGCCTAAAGCAATATATAAAAACTTTATTGCATGATCTGAGCTAAAGCAGCACAGTTTATCATATTATTGTTGCTGATTTGAAATATGTTCTTTGATCGTAATCTTGACCAATCATTTTGGATGTTTCATTCTTTTCCCATTCAAGTAGATAAGAGCTGCACATCCATAGAAAATATCCAAAGATGGCTGATGACTTGCCGTGCTTGTCTCTAACCTCGTGCAAACAAAGTAGATGTATACACATAGATGACATGTTATGCATAAAATGTCCACAGGTGCATATATAATAACTCACCATGACATGCGTGCACACATTTACAAGCAATGAGATTACAGGCAAAACAAACAAGCCTTTTGTTCAGAAATACACTGAAATGCCCCTAATTCTCTTTTCTTCTTCTTCTTTGTCTTTTTAGAGTGTAACTGTAACACAATGGGTTCGGTTCATGACCGTTGTAATGGTACTGGGTTCTGTCAATGTAAAGAGGGCACCGCCGAGTCAAATGTGATAGAATGTCTTCCGGTTACTATTGGAAACAGGGCTGTTACCGTAAGTACCTCCAGGATTAATTAAGACTTCAGTCAACTCTTCCATCTAATTAACAAATCAATGCCAAAGTATGCACTGGCCTTTCCATTCTCCTCGGTCAAGTTATAAAAATGGCAATGAACAACCATTCAAGTAGACTAAACACTGCTAAATATATTTTTCTTAATTAGTATTTTTGATAGCATGGTATTCTTTTTCTCCCAATTTGGAATGCCCAATTCCCAATGTGCTTTTTAAGTCCGCGTGGTGGCGTAGTGAGGAGGACGAATCTCAGTTGCCTCCACGTCTGAGACCGTCAACCCGCGCATCTTATCACGTGACTTGTTGAGCGCGTTGCCATGGAGACATAACACGTGTGGTTCACTCCATCCACCGCGGCATCCACGCACCCCACCGAGAACGAACCACATTATAGTGACCACGAGGAGGTTACCCCATGTGACTCTACCCTCCCTAGCAACCGGGCCAATTTGGTTGCTTAGGAGACCAGGCTGGATTCACTCAGCACACCCTGGGATTCAAACTAGCGAACTAGCCAACTCCAGGGGTGGTAGCCAGCGTCTTTACCACTGAGCTACCCAGTCCCCGATAGTATGCTATTCTAAACTTACCCCCTACAATACTTCTTGTACTATTCCTGCCGTATGTAGTAAGAGTAGTATGGTGGTGGTATGCTATTCCGAACTTTGTCTGACCCTTTATCGCACAATAAATAACTCCAATAACATATTTGCCACACCTCAAAACAGCATTGATCGATGTCTAATCAGTTTGTATTCTACTCCACACTACTTGATTATTAAAATAATGCGCTGCTGTACGGATCTGCAGATTCTAAGAAGCCCTTGTTTATTGGAAACTGGTTTGTGAGGTGATGATCACATTTGTACCTCGATTCCCAGGATGCTTTTAGAACTTCTGTACTGTGCATTTTCCCTGTGATCCATCTTGAAGATGAAACTGGCCCACAGCCAGAACCGCTAACACTGTGATGAGGGAGAACAGGGGGGGATCCATTAGGGAACACACTTCCGGAGCAAGATTAGTCAACTAGTTCACATACATTAGTTTTGTTCTAAGGTTAAGTGGATCTACATGCTGGGAGTTTTTACTGAATACGTTTTTTACATGACTAATTCATGATGTGTTTAGGTCTTTTAGAGCCCTACATTAACAACACATTTAAAAGTTCCTGATCACTCTGCATAAAGACAGACATGTCCAAATAACCTTTCACATACACATTCACACACATGTGCAAATGCATTTAGTCTTTTTCACAGGGTATGTTTAGATTGGAATACAAGCTTACTACCTCACAGTATACACTGTAAACTACCAACTATTAAAAAAATAGTGCATTTAAAAGAACACATTATGCAACAAATGTTTAAACCAGCAGCATGCTACATTGTTTTCACATGACCTCATCATGTTGCATCTTTAAACAAATAAATGAAACAGAATGCATTACATAATGATGGATGTTTCAAACAGCAGCATTTACATTACATTTTTCAATAGTTATTTAATTCGATTATGTCATTTGCAATGCTTCATGGGATTGTAGTTCATTCACTCATTAATTATACGTTAAGTACACATGCAGAACACATTGAAGTCTATGAAGTGAGTGATATTTATACGTGTAAAGGGTCATCACATGACTCACGTCAGCGCTGCAGAATACACTGAAGTCTATGAAGTGAGTGATATTTATACGTGTAAAGGGTCATCACATGACTCGCGTCAGCGCTGCAGAACACATTGAAGTCTATGAAGTGAGTGATGTTTATACGTGTAAAGGGTCATCACATGACTCGCGTCAGCGCTGCAGAACACATTGAAGTCTATGAAGTGAGTGATATTTATACTTGTAAAGGGTCATCACATGACTCGCGTCAGCGCTGCAGAATACACTGAAGTCTATGAAGTTTGTGATATTTATACGAGTAAAGGGTCATCACATGACTCGCGTCAGCGCTGCAGAACACATTGAAGTCTATGAAGTGAGTGATATTTATACGTGTAAAGGGTCATCACATGACTCGCGTCAGCGCTGCAGAATACATTGAAGTCTATGAAGTGAGTGATGTTTATACGTGTAAAGGGTCATCACATGACTCGCGTCAGCGCTGCAGAATACATTGAAGTCTATGAAGTGAGTGATGTTTATACGTGTAAAGGGTCATCACATGACTCGCGTCAGCGCTGCAGAATACACTGAAGTCTATGAAGTGAGTGATATTTATACGTGTAAAGGGTCATCACATGACTCGCGTCAGCGCTGCAGAACACATTGAAGTCTATGAAGTGAGTGATATTTATACATGTAAAGGGTCATCACATGACTCGCGTCAGCGCTGCAGAACACATTGAAGTCTATGAAGTGAGTGATGTTTATACGTGTAAAGGGTCATCACATGACTCGCGTCAGCGCTGCAGAATACACTGAAGTCTATGAAGTGAGTGATGTTTATACGTGTAAAGGGTCATCACATGACTCGCGTCAGCGCTGCAGAATACACTGAAGTCTATGAAGTGAGTGATGTTTATACGTGTAAAGGGTCATCACATGACTCACGTAAGCGCTGCAGAACACATTGAAGTCTATGAAGTGAGTGATGTTTATACGTGTAAAGGGTCATCTCACGTAAGCGCTGCAGAACACATTGAAGTCTATGAAGTGAGTGATGTTTATACGTGTAAAGGGTCATCACATGACTCGCGTCAGCACTGCAGAACACATTGAAGTCTATGAAGTGAGTGATGTTTATACGTGTAAAGGGTCATCTCACGTAAGCGCTGCAGAACACATTGAAGTCTATGAAGTGAGTGATGTTTATACATGTAAAGGGTCATCACATGACTCACGTAAGCGCTGCAGAACACATTGATGTCTATGAAGTGAGTAATATTTATACGTGTAAATGGTCATCACATGACTCACATAAGCGCTGCAGAACACATTGATGTCTATGAAGTGAGTAATATTTATACGTGTAAATGGTCATCACATGACTCACATAAGTGCTGCAGAACACATTGAAGTCTATGAAGTTTGTGATATTTATACGGTTAAAGGGTCATCACATGACTCGCTTCAGCGCTGCAGAACACATTGAAGTCTATGAAGTGAGTGATGTTTATACATGTAAAGGGTCATCACATGACTCGCGTCAGCGCTGCAGAACACATTGAAGTCTATGAAGTGAGTGATGTTTATACGGTTAAAGGGTCATCACATGACTCGCTTCAGCGCTGCAGAACACATTGAAGTCTATGAAGTGAGTGATGTTTATACGTGTAAAGGGTCATCACATGACTCACGTCAGCGCTGCAGAACACATTGAAGTCTATGAAGTGAGTGATATTTATACGTGTAAAGGGTCATCACATGACTCGCGTCAGCGCTGCAGAATACACTGAAGTCTATGAAGTGAGTGATATTTATACATGTAAAGGGTCATCACATGACTCACGTCAGCGCTGCAGAACACATTGAAGTCTATGAAGTGAGTGATGTTTATACGTGTAAAGGGTCATCACATGACTCACGTCAGCGCTGCAGAACACATTGAAGTCTATGAAGTGAGTGATATTTATACGTGTAAAGGGTCATCACATGACTCGCGTCAGCGCTGCAGAATACACTGAAGTCTATGAAGTGAGTGATGTTTATACGTGTAAAGGGTCATCACATGACTCACGTCAGTGCTGCAGAATACATTGAAGTGTATGAAGTGACGTCACACCAAAGTGTTTTTCACACACACGTTTCTGCTTCACCAATAATGTCTGAGAGTAATAAGCAACAATAAATATTTAAAAACTTCCCAAATTTGTGAAGAGGCTTTGAATGTCTCATTAATTTCTTTTAATTAAATATTACCTTATCGTTTACGAATATCAGAGCCCCCAGTTATTGAACTCATTTAAATTCACTAAGAAAACTCTTCGACCTAAACATAAACGAGTCATTTTATCACTTTCTGCCATCAAAGCAACAGCAAGCTTTTTTTCTCTCTTCCAAATACATGTTTTCAATGTTTATTGTGAAAACATCCCGACTCATAAAATCACCCCTCTGTGACGCTTTCTGCAACACTTGTCCTGTGGAGGGCGATGCGGCGCTTGGCGGCTCGACTCAACTCATGTGAAATGCACTTTACAATGAGGAAAGAACATTATTGAAACTCAAAATGATTATTATTTGTCTATTAATGTGGTCTTTTCTGATAAAAGTCATGCTCAGCAGTTTAAATAGGCTAGTGTAGGAAAATGATCCTGTTGATCTTCTGTGTTTATAATTCTTATATTGAAGTCTGTAGATTTTACATGCAAGTTTTAATAAAGGAGAAGAACGTTATTGAAACTCACTATTATTAGACTATTATTATTGTATTTGTGGATGAAGAATAATGCTCAGACTGAAGGAAGACTCTAGATCTGCTTAAACACTATAAAGTCTTTTGGTAGATTTCGGTCATGAACTACTCAAAATGATTCACTGGCTCAAAATGATTCACTGGCTCAAATTGATTCACTGTCTCAAATTGATTCACTTGCTCAAAATGATTCACTGGCTCATTCACTGGCTCAAAATGTTTCACTGGCTCAAAATGATTCTCTGACTCAAAATTATTAATTGGCTCAAAATTATTCACTGGCTCAAAATGATTCACTGGCTCAAATTGATTCTCTGGCTCAAATTGATTCACTTGCTCAAAATGATTCTCTGACTCAAAATGATTCACTGGCTCAAAATGATTCACTGGCTCATTCACTGGCTCACAATGATTCACTGACTCAAAATTATTCTCTGACTCAAAATTATTAATTGGCTCAAAATGATTCACTGGCTCAAAATGATTCACTGACTCAAAATGATTCACTGGCTAAAAATGATTCACTGGCTCAAAATGATTCTCTGACTCAAAATTATTAATTGGCTCAAAATGATTCACTGGCTCAAAATGATTCACTGACTCAAAATGATTCACTGGGTCAAAACGATTCACTGGCTCAAAATGATTCACTGACTCAAAACGATTCACTGGCTCAAAATTATTCACTGACTCAAAATTATTCATTGGCTCAAAATTATTCACTGGCTCAAAATGATTCACTGACTCAAAACGATTCACTGGCTCAAAATTATTCACTGGCTCAAAATGATTCACTGGCTCAAAATGATTCACTGGCTCAAAACGATTCACTGACTCAAAATGATTCACTGGTTCAAAATGATTCACTGGCTGAAAATGATTCACTGGCCCAAAACGATTCACTGGCTCAAAACGATTCACTGACTCAAAATGATTCACTGACTCAAAATGATTCACTGACTCACTCACAGCACATCAGACGCTCAATTAGTGGCATCTCCAGAAGGGGTCTCTGAACTAATCAGTTCATAGAATTGAACACATTTGTGAAGCAGAAGCCTCACCAAAATACTCTTTATTTTGCAGCAAATTCTGCACAAGTGTAAACTTGAATAAATCACTAAAATTGGTGATTTTAGCTTATTCTTTTAAAAACAAATGTCCCCAGAAAATATATTCATGAACCAGTGATTGTCTTTTTTGCCCCTCATGAGTTTGCATCCCTGTAATTTGTTGTGGCATTGCAAGAACAAATCTACAAATGAGAAAAGAAGCAAATGTGTTGTTTTTTGCCATATTGCCCAGCTCTACATTGGAGCTCGTTGATTAATGGCTTACAACACTTTGGAAATAATAAATGGGAAAAATACTTCCGGGACAAAGACGGCTGGGCGTGCACTGTTGCGCAGAATTATTTTCATTATTTCTAAAAAGTTTATTTAGCATTTTCCAGTTTTATGTAATAATGTCTATAAATATTAAGTCTAGAAGATGATACAAATCATGGTAAATATTGTCATCACAATGTCCAGTGTGTGAGGTGTGCTCCAGTAAAGGTATTCTGTGTATATAGACAGTTTGAATACTGTGCACAATGTACATAATATATAGTGCGGATATAGTAAGAGTAGTATGATAGAACACTGTTCCGAACATTTCCATGGTCCGTCTTCATTCATACTCACAGACACACCCTCATTGTTCACTGCTGAGACAGCGAGACAGTTTGGGGTCAGGTGCAGCACCTGGTCTCATTAGTACCCAGACTCCTGCAACACTATGTGGCTTTTTAATGAAACCAGACCCCCATGTGTCACAGATACAAGCCACCGAGTGATGATCAGAGCGAATGACAGAGGCTGTGTGTATTCTCATTACTGTGGGTAAACATTAGACGCATTTGAAAGTTGGTTAGACATTGCATTAGAGATGTTCATACATTGACCAATGAGAGTTTCAGAGAGGGGTGTTCACTTGTGCTTTTGGAAAACGTATTCGCTGTTTTCCTGCTTGATTACAAACTGACCTGACTCTTTTAAAGCCTCAAGAACACATTGTACACGCTCTGAGAAAGTCTTCTCTCATAGTGTGTAGGAAGTCTTTCAATTGCCTCTTGAGAAATCGTAAAGTGTGTCCATTAAAATTGTAAATAAATACTCTCTCTCTCATCTTCTCCACAGCAAACGTGTGTGACGAGGAGTTGCTCTTGTGCCAGAATGGGGGGACGTGCTTTCAGAATCAGCGCTGTGTTTGCACGGCAGACTTTAAGGGTGTTTTGTGCCAACAGTCGCGCTGCGAAGGAGGTAAAAAGTGTTCCCGTGCCAGCGCACTCACTTTGAGCCTGGCACTGCTGCTCTGCCCGCTCCTCGCCATCCTGCTGAGCTCCGCCACCTCCTGAGATACCCCTGCTTCAGTACCAGCGAGGGAATGACGTTCGCCATTGCCCTCTACAGGATGCAGAAAGCCCTGCATGAGATCAAGAATGAGAAACAAAGACTAAAAGACTCTAGTAGGGCTACAAATAAAAGGAACTCAAAGCACTCCTTGCGTATACGCCGAGGATGAAACGTACCAAAAAACACACACACACACACACACACACACACACACACACACACACACACACACACACACACACACACACAGTGGCGTAGATTTGACTTGAACATTGGGCATTGTTGCAACATTGTTGCAGCGTGAGGCATTTAAATGTTTCCATTGATCATGGGATAAATAATGGGGTGTTGTACTTGTTTTGATAATTGGGGAGGGGTGTGTGTGTGGGGGGGGTTCCTCCCCCATACCCCCCAGAATCTACGCCCCTGCAGATACACCACACACACACACACACACAAATTCAAATAAACCAACAAGAAGTGATTTCTTGTGCAATAGCTGCGAGATTCTACACTCACCGCACATCCTTCACTCTGATTGGCTCAAAGGAGGGGCGTGTCCTCACATCAACAGTTTGACTGCGGCGTCTACAACGGAAAGACGGGAAAGCCACCGCTTCACCTTTTTACACTCTTCCGATTGCAGTTTTTTAACATTCAGATGTATGTAATGAGCGCTCACTGTTAGTCGCATAAAAGCCAAGATTATGAATATTATTGTGAAATTTGCTCTCATGAATATTAAGATTTTAGGCACTGTACCGCTGGTTGTTGTACGAATGTTTGTTGCCACAATTATTCAGGACACGAACACAGTATCCAACTCTTGTGAGAAGATATCTAATCAAATCTAAATATTATAAACCCACATATTATTGGATTATTTTTGGTAGAGAATATTTTTGTTTGGATCTACATCTATACTGTACATAAGAGGCAGAAAGGTTTACAGCACACAAATGATAACGTACACTTTACAGTCAGGTATAACAAAGGATGAATTTACACACTAAATGTACCATGAGTGAAAGTAGAATACAGAATGTATTAGAAAGTATGGGACGGGGTTTATTACACTGTAAAATGTGCAGATTAGAGAATTTACAAAATTAAAATAAATGGATGAAATTTTATGACACTGTAAACTATACAGTAAATGTGGCCATGTTTGGGTTGTTTCCATGTGGATCATTTCTTGATATATAACGCACGTACACTTGCACTTGGCCATCTAGTGTGTGACTTTCTTTCTTCTGCAGAACACAAAGATTTTAAGAAGAAGAATATCTCAGCTCTGCTGGTCCGTACAATGCAAGTGAATGGTGGCAAGAACTATGAAGGTCAAAAAAGCACATAAAAGTAATCCATAAGACTCCAGTGGTTTAATCCATGTCTTCTGAAGCGTTATGATAGGTGTGGGTGAGAAACAGATCGGGTCATGGCAAAAATTACAACATCCGCTCAAACCAAAGTAGGGCATTCAATATTTTAAGACATACAGTACAATTGGCAAGAAAAAGTATGTGAACCCTTTGGAATGAGCTGGTTTTCTGCATTAATTGGGCATAAAATGTGATCTCATCTTCATCAAAGTCACAAGTATAGACAAACACAATGTGCTTAAGCTCACAACACACACACAATTATAATCTTTCATGTCTTTATTGAACACATCCCATTAAACATTCACAGTGCTGTGTAAAAAGTAAGTGAACCCTTGGATTTAATAACTGGTCGATCCTACTTTGGCTGCAATAACTTCAACCAAGTGTTTCCTGTAGCTGCGGATTAGACCGGCACAACGTTCAGAAGGAATTTTGGACATTCTTCCTTACAAAACTGCTTCAGTTCAGACATATTCTTATTATATCTGGTGTGAACGGCTCTCTTGAGGTCATTCCACAGCATCTCTATTGGGTTAAGGTCTGGGCTCTGACTGGGACACTCCAAAAGGTGGATTTTCTTTTTTGAAGTCATTCTGTAGTGGATTTACTTCGATGTTTAGGGTCATTGTCCTGGTGCACAGCCACCCTGAAATTATCCTGTAAGATATCTTGATAACTTGGGAATTCATTTTTCCCTCAATGTTGGCAATCGTTGCAGGCCCTGAAGCAGCCCAAAATCACGATGCACCCTCCACTGTACTTCACCGTTGGGATGATGTTTTCATGTTGGTATGCGGTGCCCTTTTTATGCCATGCGTAGTGCTGTGTGTTCTTCCCGAACAATTCAACCTTAGATTCATCAGTCCACAAATAATTTTCCCAGTGTCAAGATGGTCTTAGGAAATCTTCAGGCATGCAGCAATGTTTTTGTTGGAAAGAAGCAGCTTCCTGGCATGCCTGTTTAATGTTTTCTATATAGTAGAGTCATGAACAGAGATGTTAACCAGTTGCAATGATTCCTTCAAGTCTTTATCTGTCACTCTACGGTTCTGTTTTCCCTCATTGATCATTCTGTGATGTGCACTTTCAGTCATCTTGGCTGGATGGCCACTTCTAGGGAGAGTATCCACAGTGTCTTACTGTGGACAGATGAATATCTAAGCTCTTCAAGATAACTTGAACCCTTTCCAGCTTTATGCAAAGATCGTAGGTCTAAGCATGGTTCACGTCCGCTGATGCTCCTTGTGAAAAGCAAACTCAAAATGCTTTTTATAAGTCAAAGTAGCTCTAACCCACACCTCCAATCTTGTTTCACTAATTGGATGACAGGTTTGCCAACTCATGACTCTAATTAGTTATTGTTGATGTCATGATGTATTTAATATGAACAAGAACAATACAATAATCTGTGTTATTAGTTAAAACAGATTATGTTTGTTAATTATTGTTACTTGGATGAAGATCGAAGCAGATATGGGGCGGCTGTGTCTCAGGTGGTAGAGCGGGTCGGGTTGTTGGTTTGATTCCCGGCCCACACGACTCCACATGTCCTTGGGCAAGACACCGAACCCCAAGTTGCTCCCAATGGCAGGCTAGCACCTTACATGGCAGCTCTGTCGCCATTGGTGTGTGAGTGTGAATGTGTGTGAATGAGATGCAGTGTAAAGTGCTTTGAATACCGCAGATAATTCAAAAGGGTTCACATACTTTTTCTTTCCACTGTATATGATGGGGACATGATAATGTACTGCGTAATACGATACAAGTCTTCTATCGGGTCTTGTATCGTCAGAAAGACTTTAGATAAATGACATCAGTTGTAGAAGAACCCATAGAGAGTTTTATATTTAGTTTTGGTCTGTGCGGTCACTTGGCTTATACAAGCTTTGACAATGACACTCGAGCCAGTGAGACATCATAAAATGATGCTGCTCCATTAATGTAAACTTACAACAAGAGCAAAATCACAGTCCTTGCTGACCACGCTCTTTTTGATGAGACAAAAATGCTGTGTCACATCACATAAGCGGAGTCAAATCCATCGCTCTGATCTCCTGCACCTGAGAGGATCACAGCTTTTACCTTAGTCAGCGAGCATTGATTACCTTTCTCAGAATATCTATATAGCACACAGGGAGAATGTGTCAAAATGGTTCTTTATGAGTCCAGAGCCTATTTCTCTTCCACCTATAGGAAGAAACATGATTAAAATGATGTTGCTAATGCAAAACTGGCCATAATGGGCGATCAAAAGAGTATTTTGCTAAAGAGTCTTCATCTACATCTGAAGTTGTTTTGCTGTGCACGTCCCATTATAAACCGCATTAATCTTATTAGATAGGTGAATTATTCATTTTGATCCTCTCTGAACAACAGCCAATACAAACCAACCTTTAAAACTGAATCTCTTTCTAGTAAGGATATGTATATAAATATACACACATATATATAAATATACACACATATATATATATATATATATATATATATATACATATATATATATATATATATATATATATATATATACATATACATATACACTCACCTAAAGGATTATTAGGAACACCTGTTCAATTTCTCATTAATGCAATTATCTAATCAACCAATCACATGGCAGTTGCTTCAATGCATTTAGGGGTGTGGTCCTGGTCAAGACAATCTCCTGAACTCCAAACTGAATGTCAGAATGGGAAAGAAAGGTGATTTAAGCAATTTTGAGCGTGGCATGGTTGTTGGTGCCAGACGGGCCGGTCTGAGTATTTCACAATCTGCTCAGTTACTGGGATTTTCACGCTCAACCATTTCTAGGGTTTACAAAGAATGGTGTGAAAAGGGAAAAAGATCCAGTATGCGGCAGTCCTGTGATGCCTTGTTGATGCTAGAGGTCAGAGGAGAATGGGCCGACTGATTCAAGCTGATAGAAGAGCAACTTTGCCTGAAATAACCACTCGTTACAACCGAGGTATGCAGCAAAGCATTTGTGAAGCCACAACACGCACAACCTTGAGGCAGATGGGCTACAACAGCAGAAGACCCCACCGGGTACCACTCATCTCCACTACAAATAGGAAAAAGAGGCTACAATTTGCAAGAGCTCACCAAAATTGGACAGTTGAAGACTGGAAAAATGTTGCCTGGTCTGATGAGTCTCGATTTCTGTTGAGACATTCAGATGGTAGAGTCAGAATTTGGCGTAAACAGAATGAGAACATGGATCCATCATGCCTTGTTACCACTGTGCAGGCTGGTGGTGGTGGTGTAATGGTGTGGGGGATGTTTTCTTGGCACACTTTAGGCCCCTTAGTGCCAACTGGGCATCGTTTAAATGCCACGGCCTACCTGAGCATTGTTTCTGACCATGTCCATCCTTTATGGCCACCATGTACCCATCCTCTGATGGCTACTTCCAGCAGGATAATGCATCATGTCACAAAGCTCGAATCATTTCAAATTGGTTTCTTGAACATGACAATGAGTTCACTGTACTAAAATGGCCCCCACAGTCACCAGATCTCAACCCAATAGAGCATCTTTGGGATGTGGTGGAACGGGAGCTTCGTGCCCTGGATGTGCATCCCACAAATCTCCATCAACTGCAAGATGCTATCCTATCAATATGGGCCAACATTTCTAAAGAATGCTTTCAGCACCTTGTTGAATCAATGCCACGTAGAATTAAGGCAGTTCTGAAGGCGAAAGGGGGTCAAACACAGTATTAGTATGTGTTCCTAATAATCCTTTAGGTGAGTGTATATATATAAATAACTTTATGCTGGGAGTCGAGGGAGGAAAAAACAAAAAGGGATAGTTTGTATTTTCTAATTAGCCAACTTTTTCATAAATAGGTCAAGAAGAAAGTTTTGCGAGAGAGTCGTATTTTTCTTACAATTTAACTGTAGGTTACTTACCTCAACATTGTTAGAACGACATTACGCTGAAGTTACAACTTTTATACAGCCATTTACTTATCATCAAGTAAAACCGCCTCACAATGAAAATTCACGCTTTTCTTGTCGGGTATTTTGACTCGTCCATCCTTTTCTTTTTCCAGTGAGGCACTTACAATGGAAGTGAATGGGGCCAATCTGTAAATGTTAAAATACTCACTGTTTTAAACGTATAGCCACAAGACAAACAATATGTGTGCTAACAAGATTTTAGTGTGATCAAATATTTACTAACATTTTGTGCGAAGTCAATGCAGTAAACCCTAAATCGACTAAAATCATCAATTTAAACAACTTCACATCTCAAATAATAAGTGTGTTAACACGCTCAAAGCCAGGACTCCGAAATGATGGGCTAGAAAGATAAATTACCTTTACATTAAAATACTGTGGCAGTAGCAGGTTACAGTGATGTATCAGATGGTAAAAGTACTAAATGACTAAAAAGAAACTTCAAATAATACCATGATATTACTGTGGCAATACATACTGTTGGCCAAAAGTTTGTAATAATGTTCAGATTTTACTGTTTCGGAAGGAAATTGGTTCTTTAATTCACCAAAGTGGCATTCAACTGATCACAAGTATATTCAGGACATAACTGATGTAAACAGCACCATCACTATTTGAAAAAAGTCATTTTTGATCAAATCTAGACAGCAGCATCACTCCAACACCTTATCCTTGAGTAATCATGATAAATTGATCATTTGGTGCTAGAAAATCACTCGCCATTATATCAAACACAGCTGAAAGCTGTTTGGTTCGTTAAATGAAGCTCAACATTGTCTTTGTGTTTGTTTTTGAGTTGCCACAGTGTGCAATAGACTGACATGTCTTAAGGTCAATATTAGGCCAAAAAAGAAACTTCTCTAGAAACTCAGTCAATCATAGTTTTGAGGAATGAAGGCGATACAGTGCTTGAAATTGCCAAAAACTGAAGATTTCATACAAAGGTGTAACTACAGTCTTCAAAGATAAAGCACAACTGGCTCTAACAAGGACAGAAAGAGATGTGGAGGACCAGATGTGCAACTAAACAAGAGGATAAGTACATCAGAGTCTCTAGTTTGAGAAATAGACGCCTCACATGTCCTCCGCTGACAGCTTCATTGAATTCTACCCGCTAAACACCAGTTTCATGTACAACAGTAAAGAGAAGAACTGCAAAGAAAAATACACTTTTGAAACAGAAAATCAAAAAGGTTAGAGTAGACAAAGAAACACAGACATTGGACAACAGATAATTGGAAAAGAGTGTTACGGATCTAAACCCCATTGAGCTTTTGTGGGATCAGCTAGACTGTAAGGTGTGTAAGAAGTGCCCGACAAGACAGTCACATCTATGGGAAGTGCTACAGGAAGTGTGGGGTCAAAGGTCACCTGAGTTTCTGGACAAACTGACAGCTAGAATGACAAGGATCTGCAAAGCTTGTCATTTTTTCTTCTTTTTTTTTTTCTTCACATTTAATAGTAATTTTTCACATTATTAATGTCCTGACTATACATTATTAATCAGTGGCATGCAGCTGATCACAAAGTACCAATTTTTTTTAATTGATGAAAAATCACCAACAGATCATCCAAATCATGTATGCGATTCCTAATATATAAAATTACAAAAAAAAGTTGTTTTATTTCCCGACACTGCTCTACAAGGGAGCATCATTTCACATACAAAAAGAGCATACAAAACTAAAGCCTCTTTACACACATTTGTAAAATGGTCACAAATATAAAACTCAAAACACCCATAGAGTGAGTCCATTTTTTGTCTCCAGGCATCTGGCAAATGCATTTTAAACTTAACTGTACAATTTTTACAACTCAAAATGACATTTTTTGTAAAATGTAAATGTAACTTGAATCTGTATTTGGACTTCTCCTTAATGGTGATCAAATCAATGCTGAAAATATGATTCAAACAGTCATCCTTCTCAAAAATAAGCAATGTTCAACAGAAAAGGACTATTCGCCTCATTCTGCATGTTAAACAGTCAGTCTAAAACCACCAGTGAAACACAAACACCACTGCATTCATGCACAGATGCATTTACACACAAGTTCTTCCCGGCAATAAACCTTGTAAAATGTTACATTCAAATAAGTGAAAAACAATAGAGAATCAAAAACCACTAAATTGTTATTTTTGAGCAGGTTCAACGGTATGAAAGGGCAATCGCATTTTTTTCTTTTGATTGTCTATGTGCATATTATTTGGGCAAAAAACATCATGAACATAATTTAATATCCATTTCATACTTATAGCAGCAAATTACAAGACATATCAAAGATCAAAAAGCATCTCTTAAACCATTGCCTGAGAGAGACTTTTAATACGGACGCTTTGTGCATATTGAGCTCACAAAACATTTGAAAGAGGACGACATTGGAGAAAGAAAATCTCTCTTAATGCATTTCTGTGAAACTTTAATGACAAATAAAAACAGGGATCATTCAGTTATCTCCTGCAGTGTTTTGAAGGGTATCGGGAAAACCGGGAGGTATTTCGAGAGTCCCAGTCCCTATTTCGAGAGTCCCAGTCGCTATTTCGAGAGCCCCAGTCGCTATTTCGAGAGCCCCAGTCGCCATTTCGAGAGCCCCAGTCGCCATTTCGAGAGTCACAGTCTCTATTTCGAGAGTCACAGTCTCTATTTCGAGAGTCACAGTCTCTATTTCGAGAGCCCCAGTCTCCATTTCGAGAGCCCCAGTCTCCATTTCGAGAGCCCCAGTCTCCATTTCGAGAGCCCCAGTCTCCATTTCGAGAGCCCCAGTCTCCATTTCGAGAGTCCCTATCATACGAAGTGGCTCTGTGTGTCAGATGGTGTGACGCTGATAAGCCCTGCCCCTCTCTGTCCAGTCTCTGTTCTCTGATTGGCTGACGCTCTGCAAAGCGGGGGTCAGTGGGTCTGTCAGTCGTTTGAGGGCCTCTAGGGCAGTCCAAAGGTATCATCCGTGGCATTGGCAGTTGAGGCTGAGCGCTGGCCATAGAAGAAGACCTGCTCAGACGTTGCTCAACCTTGCGGTGGTTACGTGATGTGGAGGCTTGAGCGGTTTCCATTGGGCCATGCGTGACAGGTGATGTCACAGTGCTTGGTTTGCGAATAGGTGGATGAGAGAGACTGCGGGACAGCTCAGCTGGTTTAAGGATCTTTCTAGCGTCGCTTTGGAAATCTCGCTCCAGTGTCTTGATTATAGTTCCACGTTTCCAGGCGTCCTCGATCAACGCTCCCCAATCGCGCTGTTGCTGCATAAACAGGTTAAATTTAATTCAAACGTTAAGATCTTACAAGTTTCTGCAAGTAAACAACAGCACCCCTTGTGGCGAGTCGAGTCATAAGAGAGTACATTACCCGGAGTGTGCGTAGATGTCCCAGTATGAAGAGACTAAATTTGGCTCTCGTAATGGTCACATTCATCCTCTGCCGATTTCCGACAAACCTTAAAAGTTGGAAATATAGCAACATTTAAAAACGGAAGACCTGCACTGTGAAGAAAATTTAGGTTAATTACTTTTTTTGTGTGGGGGGGTGTCTAGTGCCTTCCTGAACCCATGTCCTACGATTTTTTTTTCCTCTCCCAAAAATTCTCTAAATTTTTTTTAGCCTAATTTTATTTCCTCCTTAAGGGGCAACACATTTGCAAAAATTAGCTTGCTAGCTAACAATTAGCATGCAGTACCAACCTCGGCCACACAGGTTTAAATAACGAGTCAATGTGCACTTACTCAATGGAACCCATTTCACTGCTGGTGCTCACACAAGACATAATGATGCAGTCCATTTCTCTGCCCAGAAAGCCATCGACAGTATCCACTTCCACCCTATAAGCACACAATTATGCACATTATTCAACTGGTAATAAAATTCTATTTAATGGTAAATACATGCCCGGATACGCGGGTATAGAGCACAATAGTCAGGTTCAGGAATTAAAAATCGGATTCATTTCTTCCATAGACAAATTGATTTTCAATGCAACTTATAAACCTTTAAGACTGACCATGAGCTCCGAAGTCGTTTATCGATGGTATACTGTAACGCAGTTCAATGGAAAGGAGGAGGCGAGAACCAGCTTGGCAATATAAATAATAGTTTTAAATGTTAAACTTAAACAAAAGACAAACACACACATGACGGACATGTCTGTAAACGATCTCTCTCTCCCGCACCACCACCCGCAATCGGCCTTTATCCCTCTTGGAGGCTTAATTAGCCTGATAAGGGACCAGGTGCGTATAAATCACGACCCGGCCCCACCCTCCACCCTGCCACATATACATTTCCATTGAAGCAACCCGTCTGCATCACTTCAACTTCATCGTTTAACCTGTTGATATGTAATACGCGGTGGTGACGTCACTCTGCTTACATTTAATATATAATTTACAGTCTATAAAATGTAATTAAATGTTAACAAATTATTAGGGCTGTCGATTTAACGTGTTAAATCAGTGCGATTCATTTGACTAAAAATAACGCAGTTAAAAAAAATTTACGCAATTAAATCGCAATCCCCGCACTGATATGGAAGATTCCTGAGAAATGCAAGTACCTTGTAGTACCACCTGTTTACTCCAGGGGGCTGTAAGTGAAATTTCAGCTGTATGAGCAACACACAGTTTATCTAGTGAAGAAAAACACACTTGAGCAGCAGAACAACACAAACATGCGTTACGTTCTTGCATTCAAAACACTTGGAGCGCAAATCCAAACTAAGAGATCTCAAGATGTGTTGTAAGTATTAAACTATATTTAACTTGACACAGTGTCCTAAAAATGTGTGTTTATGACGCAACACACCAGAGATGTCTGACGCAGGTGTAGATTGACGGGCCCTCATAATAAATCCCGAACTAATTGACAAATCATTTGTAAATATTTAAAGATAACTATGTATAATTATTTCATAATTATATATGGAATTATTGTTATATGAGGGGCTTTCTCAGCAAATAATTGTATATGCGATTAATTAATCGGGACACCATGTAATGCAGGAAACCGATGGAGTGCGTACTCCGGGTAGGGAAGGAGGTATTGCCCCCAAGTGAAGGAGTTCAAGTACCTCGGGGTCTTGTTCTCGAGTGAGGGGACAATGGAGCGGGAGGTTGGGCGTTGAATCGGGGCAGTGGGGGCAGTATTGCACTCGCTCTATCGCACCGTTGTCACGAAAAGAGAGCTGAGCCAGAAGGCAAAGCTCTCGATCTACCGGTCAATTTTTGTTCCTACCCTCCCCTATGGTCATGAAGGCTGGGTCACGACCGAAAGAACTAGGTCGCGAGTACAAGTGGCCGAAATGGGCTTCCTCAGAAGGGTGGCGGGCTTCTCCCTTAGAGATAGGGTGAGGAGCTCAGTCATCCGTGAGGAGCTCGGAGTAGAGCCGCTGCTCCTTTGCGTCGAAAGGAGTCAGTTGAGGTGGTTTGGGCATCTGGTAAGGATGCCCCTGGCGCCTCCCTAGGGAGGTGTTTCAGGCACGTCCAGCTGGGAGGAGGCCTCGGGAAGACCCAGGATTAGGTGGAGAGATTACATCTCCACACTGGCCTGGGAACGCTCGGGGTCCCCCAGTCAGAGCTGGTTGATGTGGCTCAGGATAGGGAAGTTTGGGGCCCCCTGCTGCACGCACGCACGCACACTCACGCACACTCACGCACACTCACACACACTCACACACACTCACACACACTCACACACACTCACACACACACACACACACACACACACGACAAAAATTCTGCTCATGTTTTGTGAATGAGGCCTATTAAAACGTATTTTACTATATTGTAATTTAAAAAAAAATAATAACCACATTAACATGTTTAACCAATCTGCCAATGGTAAAACCTGGACCCTGACAACAGACAAACGGTTTCCTGTTTTTTCAAAAAATGTCTCTATTCTGAAGGAGACATCTAAATCATACGCTTTGCTCCATATATGCTCCACATCTACCTCAGCAGAACATACAGGAAATGTTACCAGACACTTCTGTTCTTCAGATAGACAAAAGGGAAGTGTCCAGGAATAGAAAAGGAGTACATCTGTCTTGTATTTCAATAGTGAGAGTAGTATAAAATAACTGCTAACGTGACATTTCTTATATTTTATATTTTGCATTAAATAATATTGGGTGGGAATTTAATTTGATCATTGATCGCTGACTTTGAAACTACTTTTCTTCTGACATAACCGTGGTTGTGTAAGTGGGAAAAATATAAATGTAACCAATAATATCAGGGGTGGTAGTGATTACATTTCAATGATTTTGAACCTTAATTATGGTTGTTAATTGAAAATTTGAAATTATGCATGCATGCAAAAAATAAATGCACAAACAAAAAGACTCACTGAAGGTGCTTATCGATGCCAGACTCCCCGATGGCATCCAGTATCCGTTGTTTCTGGGCATTGTAGGGCGTGATGACACCCACCCGCACAGACTTCTCAACCAGAAGTTTCAGCAGCAGCACTACCAGCTTCACCTCTTTGAGGTTAATAAATGAACTGATAAATGGAGACAAACACAGCAAGTTAAGTGTTTTGGACACAAAAGGCAGTAAAGTACCACCACCCAACCCACATCCCTCCATCTCTTACTCTCTCTCTTTATTCTCTCGTCCATCAGTCACGTCGAACACTCTGTAGGGTTTTAAGTGCCAGCGTTTTCCAGCCGTCTCACTAAGGGACAAATAACACATGCATGAACCAATCAGAAAACCACATTTCACCAACTTAAGCAAGTCACACACAGTATGAGAAGTGCCATGGCGCCAGTAGAACAAGGCACAGATAGAAATCGCACACAGGACGTGTCGATTCGATGCTGGTAGCAGTCCAAAGTTGTGAATCTAGTCTTCATACACACAAGTTAATGTTTTTGAACCTGAAGAATACGAGTTGTAAAAATGTAAACAGCCTCCGGAGTCAAAGCTGGGCACTGCCAACAAAAAATTGTTGCCAGTTGTAGAACATGCCGACATCACATCCACCAAACACATCCGGTGCACGACCCCCTATTTGGTCATTTGTCGTCAGAGTTTGGTGCGTTCGGTTGGTGTGAAAGTGGTTTTCTGAAATCAGATGCACACCAGTGAACTGCACCAGAGTTCGCCGGACCAATTTGCATAAGTGAACCACACATTTGCATGCTCCCAGTCACATTTATACACTGCCTGGCCCGAGAGAAGAAAAAAAGTTGCATACTCGAATATTTAAATTGGACCGCCTTTAGCTTTACCATTTGTCATGGCATTGTTTCAACAACCTTATGCAACGTCACAACATTTATTTCCATCCAGAGTTGGATTTATTCTTGTCTGAGATCTTGTATTGATGATGGGAGAGTCGAACCACTCCATAAAGTCTTCTCCAGCACATCCCAAAGACTTTCAATGGGGGTAAGGTCAGGACTCTGTGGTGAAAATGACTACTAATGCTCCCTGAACCACTCACAATTTGAGCACAATGAATCTTGGCATTGTCATTCTGGAATATGCCCATCCCGTCAGGAAAGGAAAAAAAAAAAACATTCAGTACATTCAGGTTGTCAGCTGACCTCCAGAGGCTTGTACAGTGGGCACGATGCATGATGGGTGCATCGCTTCATGTGCTTCCCTTCTTACCCTGACACGCTCATCGCTTTGGAATCGGGTAAATCTGGACTCCGACCATATGACCTTTTCCATCGCTCCACAGTCCAATCTTAACGCTCACTAGCAAATTTAAGTCGTTTTTTCCGATTAGCCCCATTAACAAGTTACCACACAGCTGTTTAGTCCCAATCATGTAAGTTCTCGTCACAATGTGCGAGTGAAAATGCGCTTACGTTCACTATTAAACATAGCCGTGAGTTCTACTGTCGATTTTTTACAGTGTGACTTAAAGTGTTCACCATAACGATCATTCAAGATTTTTCCTGACCACAATCCTTTAGTGAAGCTGACGGTTCACCACTATCAGTCCATGTTTTAATAATGTGTTGGACAGTTCTTTACCCAATTCCAGTGATTTCAGAAATCTCCTTAGTTGTTTTCTTTGCCCCTTCTGAAACCCAGTAACATCTTTTCCACGACCACGGGATACGTCTTCCGACATGGTTGTTTAAGATATGAGAAGCTGCACATTGCATCAGTTAGGGTTAAAAGAACTGTTGCCAGCGGAAACATTAATTACTGCAATAATGATCTCTTAAGAGTCTCATAGACTCTTAAGCATCTGCTTATTTAAATCCAAACTGGGATTTTTTTATTGGCCAGGCAGTTTAATTTAATGCACTTTCAATAACTGCTGGTCTCAAAAAAAAAAATGTGCTTTTGTACAGCAGCATGTATCCATTGCATCTCTTGCAACGCATCTGCAGCAGTCAAATGAAACTTTGGGGACTTTGGTATGCTTGCATCATCGATGAGAGTACCACCAAAGGGGTTCCAGCCCAAATAATGTGAGTGTTCAGTTGTTTGGTCCAAACCCCCAAAGTAAGCAAAAGTTCGAGATCAGATCGGGACATCATGGCAAACAAACACATCAGGCTGGTGTTCCCAAATAAAATCTACCCAATGCATTGAACCCATGTTAAGTGACTTTCTGCTAATACTGCTCATGTATAGTCCATTTTGTCTGCTTTGGTGTTGTGTTAGAGTTAATGCTTTTTCCAAACCAGGAGCAAATATTCACCACAGATTTTTGGTGAAAGACTTGGACCCATTTACACACCAGAGACCAAAAAAATATTTTTCCAGAGTAGAAAAACAAAAAAAAAAACTCAACTATAAAAATAAATGCTAAAATTCAATAGATTTGTCGCATTCACACATACAGCCTTGTGAACCGGTCCCATTGGGAAAGGCAGGTAAATAAGCCCTGACAATATCCTGGAATGAGAAGTTGTAACATTAACGGAAATGTTCAGTTTTGTGTGAACAAACCGGAATACGACGGGAATGCAAAAAGTCTGCTTTTGGTTGTCAAAGTTCATTTCTTTAAGTCAGGAATTCACAGCCCCTATTTTCTAGTTTGCGTGGCAGCTCAACGTTGAGCACGCACCACTCGCATAGTCCCCTCATTAACCCGAGGAGTCTTAACTCTGACTGGGTCAAAGTCCGCTCCTCCTGTTCATACGGCCTGCACTGCCCCTGCCTACACATTGTGATACAAATATGGCAAGGGGTCCATCTTCCCCTCCAAAATAACAAAACTGTAAACACTTGTTCATCTAATAGCTTTGTGCATGTACTTACGGGTCAGTCTTCAGCGCATTGTTGTAGATGTACTTTGAAGGGAATTCGCAGATGTCCGGGTGCATGCGGTACTGCACATTGAGGAAGAGGATGGGAGAGGGTTGAGGGTTCGACTGAAGGCTTTTACATAACCTCGCCATAAGAGACTGGTCATAGCCAAACTCCTTTGCTTTCTGTTCAAACACACAAAATTCAGAGCCACAAAGATTTCTTCCTCTTTAGAAAAAAAACTAAAACTAAAGAAACATCACACACCACAACTGTCATTTAGAAGTAAATGTTCTTCCTTCAAGTATAGAACTGTTCCTTCACTGTCAATGGAGAAAAACACTACATGTAAATTGAAAATCATTTCTACCCATTTTTCACACAAAAATCTCCAGGGCTACTTTGCTGGTTTACCTTGGAGACAACCGTTGGTGGAAGCTGATTGATATCACCAACAAGGATTACGGTAGGGCATCGGTATAACATTGGGATCAACGTCTCCGTTTCTTTCGCCTGACTAGCCTACAAATGTGCAAAAAGACAGATAGTGACATGCAGAACCATTAATCTTCATAAGCATTGTGTTAACCAATTATATAAATCTTCATATCCATAAATGCACAGTTGAAGTCAGAAGTTCACATGGACTTAGTTGAAGTCATTAAAACTCATTTTTAACCAGTCCACATTTAATATTAGCAAACTATAGTTTTGGCTATCATCTACATGACATGAGTAATTTTCCCGACAATTGTTTACAGACAGATTGCTTCACATTTAATAGGCTATATCACAATTCTAGTGGGTCAGAAGTTTACATGCACAAAGTTAATTGTGCCTTTAAGGAGTTTGGAAAATTCCAGAAATTGATGTCAAGCATTTAGACAATTAGCAGGTGTGCTAATAGGATAGGTGGTGAGCTGAATTGGAGGCGCACATGTGGATGTATTTTAAGGCCTACCTACAAACTCTGTGCCTCTTTGCTTGCCATCAAAGGAAAAACAAATCTAAAGAAATCAGCCAAGACTTCAGAAAAAAACTATTGTGGACCTCCACAAGTCTGGTTCATCCTTGGGAGCCATTTCCAAACTCCTGAAGGTACCCCGTTCGTGTGTACAAACAATAGTACACTAGTATAAACACCATGGGACCACTCAGCCATCATACCGCTCAGGAAGGAGACTCATTCGGTCTTGTAAAGATGAAAGTAGGGTGGGGTGAAAAGTGCAAATCAATTCCAGAACAACAGTAAAGGACCTTGTGAAGATGCTGGAGGAAACAGGTAGACGAGTATCTATATCCACAGTAAAACGAGTCCTATATCGACATCACCTGAAAGGCTGCCAAGCAAGGATGAAGCCACTGCTCCAAAACTGCAACAAAGCCAGACTACAGTTTGCAAGTGCACATGGGGACAAAGATCTTACTTTACCATCGTTATGTTTGGAGGAAAAAGGGTGAGGCTTGCAAGCTGAAGAACGCCATCCAAACCGTGAAGCATAAGGGTGGCAGCATCATGTTTTGGGGGTGCTCTGGTGCACTTCACAAAATGGATGACATCATGAGAAAGGAAAGTTAAGTGGATATATTGAAGCAACATATCAAATGGGTCTTCCAAATGGACAATGACCCCAAACATACCTCCAAAAGTTGTGGCAAAATGGCTTAAGGACAACAAAGTCAAGGTATTTGAGTGCCCATCACAAAGCCCTGACCTCAATCAGATTAGTGGGCAGAACTGAAAAAGCATGTGCGAGCAAGGAGGCCAACAAACCTGGCCAAAATTCCAGCAACTTATTGTGAGAAGCTTGTGGAAGGAAACCCAAAACATTTGAACAAAGTTAAACAATTTAAAGGCAATGCTACCAAATACTAACAAAGTGTATGTAAACTTCTGACCCACTGGGAACGTGATGAAAGTAAGAAATCATTCTCTCCACTATTATTCTGACATTTCACATTCTTAAAATAGTGATTTCTCACATTTCTCCAATTAAAATGACAAGAATTGTGAAAATTGAGTTTAAATGTATTTGGCTGAGGTGTATGTAAACTTCTGACTTCAACTGGATTAAAACTACTAAATGGATAGTTCTGTTTTTTTTTTTTTTTTGTCAAATTTGTCATAAGGGTTTCTAGATGATACATAACAAATTTCATGCAAATTGGACAAAAGACCAAGGAGGATTTCGATAAGTATTTGTAGCTTTTTTTTTTAGAAAACTCAAAATGGTGAAAATGTTGTCAATGTGTCAATATGGCAAAACACGTGAACAACAGATCTGAAAGAATCAGGAGGAATCGTGAATTTAATTATAGCCTATACGGTTTCCAACATGCAAGCTAAATCGTTTGACTTGATTACATTTCTTGATGAACTTCATGTCTTTTCACAATTGAAATTATTGTCAGATGAAATTAGATGGGCAGTTTAATGTAATGTTTATTGATTGGTGCCTTGATATTTTATGATATGTCAACACTCGTACCAAAGAATCACTACACCAAATTTTAATTTCCTCGATCAAACGTTTGCAGTTACAAGCATTTTAGTTATAGCGCCACCTATTGGCGAAATACCGCAAAATTTTGTAAGCATCCTCAGAATGTTCGGTTGCTAATGCATACCAAACTTCACTCAAATTGGACTACGTGTTCAGAAGATATAGTCCATTTAGATAAAATGTGCCATGCCCAAAAATGTTAAATCAGCTCATATCTGCCAAACTAATTAAAAGAAATTCTGGTTTTATTGCTCAAAAGCAAAAACCAAAACAGAAACAATGAAAACAAAACTTTCCATGAAACCATAAATAAGCAAGGGATCATTTTAGCACCTCATCGATGATGATGCAGCTGAAGGGTTCACGTCCATGTCGACGGAACGCGTTCTCAAGAACGATACTTCCACTGGTGCTGAGCGTGCAGCAGATCACATGAGCATTCTGCAGCACAACGGCCTGAGTTTCCTGTCTCTTAGCACGATACTGAGAGGAGACAGAGATGTCTATTAATATTACCACAATGACTACTGTGAACCATGTTTAACAAATGTGATTGTTTACAGTACCGCTTTAATCTTTCGACTCAGTCCTTCTCTCTCCTTTAGAAGCTGCAACTTTTCCTCTATCAATGTCTTGAACTGTCAACCAATAAGAGTGATTAATATACACATCACTTGAAGACCCCTTGGTTCTCCATTGCCCCCTGTGTGTGTGTGTGTGTGTGTGTGTGTGTGTGTGTAGGATACATTACCTCAGCGGAATCCTTTTTGGCCTTTGCGCAGCGTTGGGAGAGATTTTCAATGCTCTGGTCCAGTTGCTCCTTCTGCCTTTGTAGATCAGCTTCTACAGTCTGCTGGAATCGCTCTGTAAACATACACCACAACTTATACACTTTGAATTCAAAAGTGAACTGAAGGAGAAAATCTTGTGTTGGGCCATGCATTTATATCTTACCTGCTCTAACTTTAGTCTGGTGGTCGAGGCTGAAGTGTTTCAGAGAGTTTGAGATGGTTCTCTCACTTCCTAACCTTACCAGGTTTATGTCACCACAATTACCTAAACACAAATGGTTTAAGGCCCAGCATGTGTTAGTGTGTTTTGCAGAGACAAAGGTAAGGGCATGTTAATACGGTGATGTTGTGACTTGTGAACATGTAATGCATGCTTGCTTCTGTCAGTTAAGAATGTGCGTGCAGAGGGGGGGAGGTCATGTGATGCCATGCAAGAAGACGTGTGAGCCACGAGCTCTGCGCACTTTGCTAGTTTAATTATTTTATGTTATAATCCGGTGATATTCGATACACCCAGTTACATATTTGCTCTTTGAGGCAAGCATGGCAAAAGTCACAATCCTCAGACTCTGGAGAAATTAAAAAGACATTACCACCGAGCTACCCAGGTCCCCAACCCAGGTCCCCAATGTAAAAGACGCTGGCTACCACCCCTGGAGTTCGTTAATTCGAATCCCAGGGCATACTGAGTGACTCCAGTCAGGACCACTAAGCAACCAAATTGTCCCAGTTGCTAGGGAGGGTAGAATCACATGGAGTAACCTCCTCGTGGTAGCTATAATGTGGTTAGTTCTCGGTGAGGCGTGTGAGGAGTTGGCGTGGATGCCACGGTGGATGTCTCAGTGGCAACGTGCTCAACAAACCACGTGATAAGATGCGCGGGATGACTTTCCAGACGCGGAGGCTACTGGGATTTGTCCTCCACCACCCGGATTGAGGTGAATCACTACACTTTTTTGGGGGGGGCATGCCAAATTGGGAGAGAGAAAAAAGACGCTTACGTGCTCAAGATGAAACCTCTGACAGGCCTGCGAGCCTGTTGTTGCTGACTTGAAGGATCTCGCTGTATTACGACGATGGAAGTTGGTCACAAGAGTGGCAGATGTTGAGAATCGATTATCTGGAGTCATCGGAAGGAGAATTATCCGCTAATCCGCCAGTGTCCAAAACAGATTTTGAATACATTTTGGAAAAATTGGAAGATCTCAATATTAGGAACAATACATGGATTGTAGGAATTCCTGAGCATGAAGGCAGAGATATGGTAAAATTCCTGGACGAGCTCTTCCAGAGTCTGTTCGACATAACAGGCCATAAGCTGGAAGTCCCTGCTCGTGGATCTGCTGAGGGAGACAGGCCCCGATCAATTCTGGCAAAATTTCTGAGATCATCCGATAAATATCTCGTAATGCACCAGGCGAGGAGCAAAAGGAAAACTTTCTTGGAAGAATCACAATATTTTCTTTTTCCCGGACTTTGTGAATTCGACCAGAGAGAAAAACAATCGGTTCAAGGAATGTAAGAAACACATCAACTGAATATCGCTTTTGCGCTGATGATTCCGATCGAGAGTAGACACAAAGGACGGTCGCAAAGTATTTTTATGCCCCAAGCAAGCACTGGCCTTCATAGAATCTATGGGTGAGTAAATCATTGGGTGTTTCTTATGTGAGTGGACAGACTCGCTGTACATAACTCAACTGTCTAAGGAAGCTGGGCGCCATTTTTGTTTCTTTTTGCGTTGGCTCCGCCCAGTGGCTGGAGTTTGTTTTGTGGCATGACACTTTTCCAATAAACTTTTGCATTGACAGAAGGTCGCATTTAAACTGAAGTTCCTGGCCAGATTGAGAATGGACACTATGGATGATCGCAAAATTTATACATGCTCACAAAGAGGACGTCTTTTATAAAGTTGACAGTCCAAGTCATGGTGTTTTTTTTTTTTTAAACGCAGCCTCCGAGTGAATTTGACTCATTCAATACATACTGATCATAGGAGGAAAAAGATAATTTGAATAGATATAGGCCTTGAAGGGATGTTGCAAGGCGCTGGCACCCCTCATAATATAATATTGGGAGGAGACTTTAATCTATTGATGAACTCGGTCCTTGATCATAGTGAAGCAAAAGTGTCCAAGCCCCAAAGAGCAACAGTGACGCTTCACAGGATGTGTAAAAATCTTGGTCTTGCTGATATCTGGCGACTATTTAACCTATCTGGTAGGAACTTTAAATTTTTCTCATCGGTTCATAAGATTTATTCTAGAATAGATATTTTTTTCTTTTTCTTTTTGATAACCAAGCCCCTAATTTCATCTGTTGTGGATTGCTCATTTGGAAACATCCTAGTCTCAGATCACACCCTGGTAAGTTTAGAGATGTTGCCATATACGGAGAAAAAGAAATCATATAGTTGGCGCTTTAATGTATCCCTTTTGCAAAATCCTGATTTCCAACAAATGTTTAAGACTGAAATCAATGTTTATATGGAGACCAATTGGTCCTCAGTATCCTCTGTGGGCGTGGCTTGGGAGGCACTTAAGGTGTTTCTTAGGGGCCGGATCATACAGTATGCCAATTCACCAAAAAATCCAAAGCACGAGAACGTGGCATTGGAAGGGAATATTAAAAGTGCAAAGGCAGAGCTGAAGTGCCGAATGTCATCTAATGGCCTTAGAGAATTGACTTGATTGAAATACAGGTATAACGCTATTGTCGCGGAAAGTGGAGTTTTGGTTATTCAGGGCGAAACGGTCTTACTTTGAGTCGGGGGATAAAGCAGGGAAGCTTTGGCTAAATATATAAAGCAGAGAGAGTCTTTTTCTCCCACTCCCTCAGTGAAATATTTAACCCAGCCATTGATCTTAATAATCCCTTTAAAGAGTTCCATCTTTATAGTTCCACGTCTTCGTCTACTGATGAAGATATTAGAAACTTTGTGGATTCACTAGAACTCCCTAAACTGACGACTGAGCAAAACAAAATAATAATTTCAATTCTGAGGTAAACTTGGAGCTAGACGGGGTAATTAAGGCCTTGCCTACAGGCAAGGCTCCAGGGCCAGATGGCTTTGCCACAGAGTTTTAGATCTTATGCTACAGAAATGGCTCCACATTTGTTAGAAGTTTATATGGAATCATTAAAGAATGGAAAGCTTCCTCCAACCATGACACAAGCCCGGATCAGTCCGATTCTTGAAAAGGACAAAGATCCAAGCGAATGTAAGAGTTACTGTCCAATTTCCCTGATCCAGCATGATGTAAAATTGTCAAATTTTGGCTCCCGATTAAGTTAAGACATGTTTTCTACATATAGATCATGTGGGGTTTATTTGGGGCCGCAGCTCTTCTGATAACATTAGGCGTTTCATCAATATCATGTGGTCAGTGGCGACTGATCAGACTCCGGTCGCTGCCATCTCACTTGACGCCGAAAAGGAGTTTGATATGGTAGAAGGATTAAGATTTTGGAAATATACGGGTTTGGGAGTACATTAAGGTAGTTTATAGACACCCGGTAGTGACGGTACAAAAAATGGACTAATTTCAGATTATTTTCAAAACAACAAGGTAGTGGCTTTGGAAGAGTGGTCATATAGAAGACTATGCAACATGGATATGTTCATCAAGAAGTGGGGCAGCTATTTGGCCTTTTTGGAGGGCTCTCGGGGAGGGAGACGTGTTTTAAAATGTGTGTGTGTGTTGTACACTTTGTTATGCATTTCTAAATATTTCCTACTGTTTTATTGTCTGTCTATCTTTGTCAACTACATTTGACCAATGGGGTTTCTGTTGGGGGGTTAATGTTCAGGAGGAAGGGTTGTAAATAATATAATGTGATTCTAAATTCTCTCTCTCTCATACACATAATCAATAAAAAAAAATAAAAGGATGTGTGTGCAAGTTCTGTACCTTGCGGACTTTTGATATCACGGCATTTCTCTTTAAAGATGACAATGACTTTCTTCATCAGACTGTCGATGGCAGTATTAGAGGGAGCACAGAGCAGAACGCGTGTCCGCCGAGTCTTGGAGGGAAGGTTTCCCTCTGGAGCAACACCATTACTCCCCTATTAAAATAACCACAAAACAAAACACTGCAAAATAGGAAGAAAAAAAAAAATGCATCTTGGCAGTTGTGTTTACAACAAACACTGACCGAAGACAACAGCTTAAACAGAAGGCCGACAATGGTTTTACTCTTCCCAGTTCCTGGAGGACCATGAATGATCAGAAACTCTGGGGTCATCTTTGGTCTCTTTATCATGGCAAGAGCACAAGCTATTGCTCTGGCCTGGTTTTCGTTGTAACCCTAAAATGCAGAAAGAACATTACAACAGAATACATAGTACCGAAAAAAGGGTTTAGACATGCAAAGGGTTTAGACATGCATCCCAACAAGAAAATCAAGACCTGAACAAATACGAATGAGAATGGTAGCCTAGAGTCGCATTTAGGTAAATTCCGAAACCCTCTACTTAAGCCATCCCGTCGATGCTTCTAGCGATGAAAGCTTGAGTTAATGCGTTTATGCATTCCAAAATTTGTTCTATATGCGTTGCATTCTCAGGGTTGCACCAGTCGGCATACATTGAAAACTTACCATAGCTGACATTACAGTAAACGGTTTCTTTCTATGTAAAGCATACATTCCCAAACTCACTGGTGGATCCCGTTCCTGCAAGTAATCCCTAGTGTGTGTGAACTTTGGCAAATGTGGAGCAAGAAAAGGACGCAACATCGGTCCATTTCGCAGCAAACACAGTGCACGGAACTCCCGGAATGTGCTGATCAAAGATCCAATAACTTTGCAGTGCACAATCTTGGAATTCACCAAAGATACGTTTCCACGTGTCTGGATAGTCAGGTTTAGGATGGAGTGAGAACCTGAGGAAAATATGGATTTGAGAGAGAGAAAACACAAGACACTAAATCAAATGTCAAATTGGACTCATGCCTAAACAGAGAACAACTAATATCTACACACTTCACTCGCTTATACAGAAATATGTTCAGCAAACAAAACATGGCAAAATATTTGGCTGCTTCATTGACTTCAAGTAAATGTCTGTTATGCCAAACAGAATCGAAGGCCTTTTTAATCTCATCCAGAGTGGAAGAGGAAAGACTTGATATCATAAAAAACATGTGCAAAGACAATAAATCCTGTGTTAAGACTATTGACTAAAGAGTCAACTATTTCACTCAGACCAAGTGAGTTAGTCAAGGCTGCAGCCTCAGCCCAACTCAATTTAATATATGTATGAATGGGCCACAACCCTTCAAAAGTCATCTTGCTTTGGAAGATGGTGGACCCCAAACAAACGCATTGAGCATTAAATATTTTTACAATCAGGGGAACAATCCATCAATCCATTACAATCTCTACTTCTGGAGTGGTGGTAGGTGTAGTGGTCTAATGCACATAACTGTAATCTGGTAATCAGAAGGACACTGGTTCAAACCCCACAGCCACCACCATTGTGTCCTTGAGCAAGGCACTTAAATCCAGGTTGCTCCGGGGATTGTCCCTGTAAGTCGCTTTGGATAAAAGCGTCTGCCAAATGCATAAATGTCAAATGTAAATGTACTTCAGGACAATCTCTACTTCAGGACAATTTGATTTGGCAATAAAATATTTGACTGACAAAGCCTGTAGGACATATTATAGTATTAGAACATTTTAAATTCAACCCCCCCATTGAAATGTGGCTCGAAAGTCTCCAACCGCAATTATCAAACCTATACTTCTATATGGCTTTGAAATCTTGGGCCCCAAATAGAAATTCAAAAAGGGCTTCATTTTAAAGGGTTTAAAATAAGTGACCATATTTTTCCAATACTAGCTTCTGTGGCATGTTCTATCAGGCCTGTTTGAGCAGGACTCTCTTGGCCTGGGTTCAACATGAACCCTGTTGAAAATTTCCACCTAGAATTCGGCAAAAACTTCCCGTGAATTCACAGAAATGCTCCAAGTCTGGTTTGTAGAGCAGAACTTGTCCGGTTCCCTCTCCTCACCGGAATCCAGAAGAGAGCAGCTAAGATCGGTTCCATTTGTCAGACACACCTCCAGATAACTACCATCACTGTGCCTTTACACACCGTGCAGGACACCCAGAGAGTGACCCTATGCACGGTTTAGTGGAAAAATATCAACTAAATTAATCCATCCAGTTCAGACTGGCAAAACTGAACAGACTCTGGAAGAATACATTCATGATTGGCAGCACAAAGTCACAGAAGTACACAAATTAAGCTACTTCCACAGAATCAAGACTGATTATAAATTGGTACCACATTTGATCCATATCAAAGAAAGCTACTGTCAAAGTATCGTCTGAGTGAGCACAGTATGTCCGTAGAGACGGGTCGACAAAGACAGAACTGGAGACCCAGAGAGGACAGACTGTGTTCAAACTGCAATGGAGTCACGAATGACGAGCTGCAGTAAACGAGTCCATTAGAAACACACACTATACACAAATAGCTCATTCTACCTGTATTCCAGGACATAAATGATTTAGACAAACTCTTGTACTTTATGGGAGAGAAAGTAGAGTGTGTTCAGCTGGCAGCGCAGTACGTGTCCTATCATCTGAGGGAGGGAGACTGACCCCTCATCATATGACATTATGGCTCTATTGAAACTGCTATTTTAAATGTACTTTTTACCCTCCCTTTCTCATTGCTTTCAGTATTTTGCCTTGTAATTTATGTGCATTTTATTGTATTATAATCATTTATTGTATATACACATGTTTTTTATGTTTGTAATATGTCTATTACTCAATGCTTTGGCAACATTGTATACGGTCATGCCATTAAAGCTCATTTGAATTTGAAAATGGACGGTGCAGTAAGCAATTTCAGCCATTCTGGAACTTCCAAAATTATTTACACCCCCTTTTTTACAGACCTGGTCCTCTGTTGGAAACACTGGACCGGGACACATAACCAAAATAAGATTGTGATTCATTGACATCAGATTCATCATTTGCATATTCCCCAGTGTTCTCCAGCAGATAAAGCAGCACAAGGTCATCCTCTTTTGGGTAATGTCGTTTCTTTTCACGGTCTGGATTAAGGTCCACTACAAATAGAAACATTGTGAAAGGGTAGACACTTAATATGGGTCCAAAGTGATTTACCAAATAGCCTGTAATTGCCGCTACGGTCATATAATCCTAACATGTTACTATTGTTTGAGCCATTTTGTTTTACAGATTACACCTTTAGGTGATAGATCCTTTTTTTAACCTTAAGGAATTCTACAGAGATATGCCAATCAAGTACTTAAGTGGTTGAACATCCCTTCAATGCTGCAATCTATAATCATCTGAAAAAGTCCTTTCTACTCATTTTCACGATGGCTAAAAACACAGGCCAAGTCATAGTGTATAACTGACAAGTTGTACCAATCACAGATCACTATAACTGAACTTCAGATGATCTGTCTTACAGCCCATCAAGGCTGGACTTACCCATGAAGCTGGCGCTAGCTGTGCAATTTCTGTACTCAACACCCTGGACATTAAGAAATAGACTGACTCTCCCCTCCTTGAGCCATTCGCTAGCCATCTATTGAAAAGTTAAATGAACTAAATTAAAATAAAAAACAGAATGCTATGCAAAAGGATAGGGGAAAACATCGGTATAAAACAGTCCTCAATTACATCCAAAGACTTGAAGGAATAGTTCACCCAAAAATGAAAGTCCTCTCTTTCACTTAGCCTGATGACATTCCAGATCTTGCCAATTTGGAATGCCCAATTCCCAATGCGCTCCGAGTCCTCATGGTGGTGTAGTGACTCGCCTCAATCCGGGTGGCGGGGATGAATCTCAGTTGCCTCTGCGTCTGAGACGTCAATCCGCACATCTCATCATGGGGCTTGTTGGGTGCATTACAGCGGAGACATAGTGCGTGTGGAGGCCCACGCTATTCTCCGCGGCATCCACGCACAACTCGCCACGTGCCCCACCGAGAGAGAGAGAACCACACATTATAGAGAGCACAAGGTCACCCCACGTGACTCTACCCTCCTTAGCAACCGGGACAATTTGGTTGCTCAAGAAACCTGACTGGAGTCGAACTCGCGACTCCAGTGGTGATAGTCAGCGTCAATACTCGCTGAACTACCCAGGCCCCCCCAGAACACAAATTACGATTTTTAGACGATAGAACTCGGTCAGGTCCTTAAAATGGATGTACTCTGATGCCAGCACTTTGACGGTCCAAAAGTCACATTTAAGCAGCATAAAAGTAATCCACACGACTCCAGTCAATCGATGAATGTCTTCTGAAGCGAATCAATAGGTTTATGTAAGAAACAAGTCGATAATTAAAACGTTTTTAAACCTTAAATCAGCACTTACATCCAGGTCTCTGATGCGGTTTGAAATGGCTGAACTCTTGCATGACATACGTTCTTCTGTTGTAAAGAAGCGGCGCTTCCGAATTCTCATGTTAACTCGCAGATGTGCTTACATCATGCTATGCATCAGCTGCTGCCAGGAGTTGCTTTTAAAAAGTTAATAACGTTTTCATTATTTTTTTACACAAACTTTGTGAATTTGAGAAATTGATCGACTGGAGTTGCAAGGATTACTTTAATGCTGCCTAAATGTGACTTTTGGACAGTCAAAATGCTGGCACCTGTGTACACCCATTATAAGGACCTGACAGAGACAGAGAAGGGCTAGTGGTAGCTCAGCAGTTAAGGCTCTGGGTTACTGACCGAAAGGTTCATGCCCCAGCACCGCCAAGATACCACTGTTGGGCCCTTGAGCAAGGCCCTTGACCCTATCTGCTCCAGGGGTGCTGTTTCATGGCTGACCCTGTGCTCTGACCCCAGCTTGGTTGGGATATGCGAAAACAACTGCATTTCATTGGCTCTGTACCTGTACTCTGCACAATGACAATAAAGTTGAATCTTAAAAATCTTAATTTGTGTTCTGAAGAAAGACAGTCATACACATCTGGGATGGCATCAAGGTAAGTGAAAAATTAGAGAATTTTCATTTTTGGGTGAACCATTCCTTTAAGAGTTACAGAAAAAAGTTGTATACACACCTCTTCAAATGAGTTAATTAGCAGCAGAGGGTACAAGGTGTTAAAGTACTCTAGGTAGCTAGGGAATGTCAATGGGACTTCCTTCAATGGCAGTGAGCACAGGTCATCTGGACTCCCAAATGTTTTGTAGTTCTTAAGCATCCTATATTCCCACTTAAGTATTGCTTGGGTCAAGACTGAAAGGTCAAACTCTGGGCTTGTATCTCTCACGGGCACTGGTTTGTGAACTGGAGTTTCAGGTCTATGATATATTTGTTTAGAAGGGAATGGCTGTGGCAATTGTGGAGAAGGTAAAGTAGGAATTGTTTTTGTGGGTACAATTGCTGAAGGGGAACGGAAAACCTTCGGTTTTACAACATTTGGTGCAAGAGGAGGCTTGGCTCCTTTCTCCATTTCTCGGACAAGTGACTCACTGCGGGAGCTGGGAGTGTATATTTTTGTGGTGGAAGGTTTGGCCTTTTTCTGAGACATAGGTGATATACCAGGCTTCAGGAACAAATCATTATGTATGGCATCTGAATGTGGGGTGTGAGGAGTCTGCAGAGGCTTATGTGCAACTGATATTGGCTGCCCTGGGGTATCTGACTCACTAACTGGATCAAGGTCCCGGTCAACAGGATCTCTCTGGGTAAGAAACGGTGCTTCATTTTCTTCCTCAAATTGATCCAAATGGGAGCATAGTTCCATATCTGAGGCTCCAGTCTGAGTGAGGAACATCCAATCAACATCAAACTCCTCTTTTGCATTTGTTCCCCCTTCGGTGTTGACCCCGACATCAGTAAACTCAACGTTTTTGGACTCCATACTACCATTTCCAACCCCATCCCCTCTAGCCTCAATGTTTTCACTAGTGTTGTTTTTTATTCTGGTTGCAGCCTTTTCATTATCTTGCTGAGGGTCAGGATCTGGCGGAGGACAGGGAAAGAATGTACAATCCTCTTTGGCTGCAACTGTAGGTTTCGACAGGTGTATTTCACCTGGCTGGGGGCTCCTTGTCTGTTGGGGAGCCATTGTTGTGGGGGATAAAGTTGTTGGCCTCTGATGCTTCTCACGACTTTGCCTGAAAAACTGCATGTCTTGAGATGCCAAAAGTTTCTTGTTGCCCTTTCCCATACATTTCTGTGGAGATGTCTTATTGGTGTGACACACTCGGCTTCTCTTTGGTTTTGGCTCCAATTGCACGTTCTGGCCATGGCACCGCAATTTAGCAACACTATCCAGGGAATGCTGAGGAAGATCAAAAGCTCTTCTTTCCTTCTTTTTCAATCCCAAATGCTCCGCTGTTGATTTTGGCTCTACAGCTTCACAAACCTTCTTTGGTGGAACAATGGCAGGCACGCCACGCGACGTGGAGGCAGAAGTAGGAGAAGAAACTGAGCTGGAGGACATGGAGTGAGATGGCAGAGTCGATGAAGTAGAAGCGGTTGGAGGACTGTTATCCTGAGATAAAGAGCGTCGTTTCCGGAGGTTGTGCCTGATTTCTTGACCAAGGGCCTCAATAATTAATAGCTTTTTAAACTGCAAAATGTCTCTCTTATCAGACTGATTTCGTTTCTGGCTTGTGTCTGGTGGAGGCTTAGGTTTAATTAATTCAAAGTTTTCTGCAATACAGGCTGCTTTGGATGATGACAGTGCACAGGAAACAGCTGGCTCTTGTGGTTGCTGCTGTTGTCTGATCTTATCTTCTGCTTGACGACAGGCCCTCTCAATGTTCTCATCTGGAACTAGTTGGATCCCTGTACTCCACGAGGGAGAGAAGTCATTAGGAGCAGGCTCCAGCCCTTGTTCAAGTGTATGGTCTAATGTGAGCTTGTTCGTAAAGACCGATGGATCAACATCCGAATCACTGAGATCATTGTAGTCTCGCACAGGACTCTCATGAGAGTCTGGATCTTCTAGAAATTCATTCTTAACTGGAAATATTTTATTACAAGAACTCAGGATCTCCTTTGATGGTCTTTCATCATTTTCAGAAACTTTGTTATCAGAGATAAAGGTACTGGATTCTAGGATTCCCTTTGAGGTTCCAGTGGTCCTGCTATGCAATTGCACATCAATACCATCCACTTCAGAATCACTAGATTTAAGCTTGTGGGATTTCATCAAGCGGTTTCGTCTGATATCAAGGGGCTCGTCATCATAACCATCATCATCCTCAGCTTTAAAATTATATTCCTCCTTAAAGTAAGAACAAGAACTTCTAGACACGTTCCCCAATTCTGATTTAATATGCGCAAACTTAACATCAGGTATCATTTCTGAAATCTGCACTGGGTCAGTAGGTTCCTTTTTAGCTTTTATGATGTCCTGAAAACCACGCAAATCCTTATCCTTTACATAATCCCAAAGTGGCTCCTCTTTGATCAAAGCAGACCCATGTCCTGCTCTGCTTGGACCTGCCTCCTGGTGTCCATGTTTCTGATGTGGTGATGAAATTGAATTTTTGGAAATAACAGCATTTGGAGGTACTACATTTGTGGATGGGGCAAGAAATAAAGCAGGAGAACTGGATCGTTCTGGGAATGACCGGACCACTCTTACTAAACATTGCTGAAGCTCAGAAGATTCAGAAGATGTCAGGCTCCATCGTTTGTTTGGAACTCCACGTAGCTGCTTGTTAAGCAAATTCAGAAAATGGGTAGAATGGGGGTCAGATCCGGTCCGAATCCTTTCCTTCAGCAGTTGTCGAATCAGCATCATGCAGCCTAGAATTATGGCACCAGTGCCACCTCCAGATGCAGGTAGTTGCCCTACCACACCTAGGGAGTTTGAAGTTGAACTGACTCTGTGAATTCCACCCATCCTGTCTGGAGGTACAGCATTCCATTGTTCATCAGATAGAACCGTACACATGACAATCACTTCCACCCACTTGGGGGCACATTGAGAGAGTATTCCCATACGTCCTTTACTAGAATGCAACTCAATGATTTGAATGAGGATGCGGGTGAAAAACTCTGTCACTTTGTCATATAAATTTGTCTGTCCAGTTAGCATGGTTCGATTATCTCGTATCTTATCACAAAGGTAGTGGATGACCTCACTAATATAGGAGGCGTTCAGCTCCGGAAGTTCCATTATGGAACGGACAAATGGAATGAACCACAGAAAAGTGCTGCCGTATACACGCATGCTCTGTCCCATCTCAGAATCAAGCACATTGACCAGAGATTGCATGTCCTCATAGATCACATAGTTGCAAATACCACTGAAGTACGATGAGCCAGACTCCTACAAAGGTGTAGAGAAGCAGAATTGTCTAACAAACACGAAAGCAAAAGACTATCAAGTGTATTGCAAGTGTTTTACTAAAAATCACAAACAATTTAAATACACTGATGCAGAACAGAAACTTACTTGTCTTGTCTTTTTGGACCCATAACAGTCATACACTATCTGACTGCAAGTCACCACATTGTCATCAATCTCTGGCTCCATTTTAACCATCCTCCTGTTCATAAATATATTTAAAAAAGACTTCAGAGTCCCCATATTCATTAGCCATTAGCCCGAATAAAACTTCCGCAATATTTGACATTTACAAAAGGTCATTTATAGTCAAAATGGGACCACTGAAACTATTAGTTTGGCTTTAAAAATGGCACTCCTAATTTCTGCTTTAAGTGACCCTTCCCCAATTTTAAAGCATTTGGACAATTAAATTGATTTTAAAAAAAAAATTAACAGCAATTTCAGATTTGAAATTCTGGACCAAATGTAGGACTCTTACCCAATGGTTTTTTGTTGGACGTTTCTAATTTCCGCAACATAGCTGGCTGCTCCAGTGATGGTCTGGAAAGCCATGTTAGGGTCTACCTGACCCCAGACCTTAGAACCAAGCCGGTCCAGAATCACCATAAAACAGTGGAGAGCTGGCCAGAATGGGTCAGAAGCTGGGTCATCCTCTGAAAAATACAATTAAACTTTACAAGTTGACCTTTTTAAATACTGGCCAAATCTAAGGTCTCATATCAGTTTACATCCAATTTGTTGCAAAACCATGACGTACCATTTTTCAACCCTTCAATTGTGTTGATTATGCAGAGTGGAATATTGAACTGTCCCATGAACAAAGAGTCCATTGCCTCAGCACTTAGCTGCGTTAGTAACATACAGATGCCTAAAGGGGAACAAAGAGGAGGACTTCAAAAAGATGGAAGTGAAATGCTCAGTGAGGAGCAACAACATTGGTAATAAGCAGACTCAACTGATTAACTGGACACCAGAACCATTTGCTTACTACAGATCAATATCACACCATATCCTAACCAGGCAAGACGCGACAAGTTTTCAGCAGGGTAATTGTTCTGTACTCACTGAAAGCAACTCAGAACACATTTGAGGTTTATTAAACAGCCGTGTGGGTTTGTTTGAGAATTTAAAATGTATTTCAAGGGCAGTTCATTTTAAAATTCATACCAATAACCTAAATATATTTGCAGTAAATATCACAAATGTATACTGTGGCAGGGCGGGGCCGGGTCGTGATCCTACACACCCGGTCCCGTATTAGGCTAATCAAGCATCCCGAGAGGGATAAAGGTCGACTGCAGAGGATTGTGCGGTAGAGAGAGCTGGTTTACGGACATGTCCGTAATGTGTGTTTGTGTCCTTGTTTTAAGTTTCACATTAAAATATTATTTATATCGTCAAGCCGGTTCTCGCCACCTCCTTTCCATTGATCACTTTACACTGGTGCCGAAACCCGGGGAGGAGGAGGGATGCCCGTCGACAATGCCGTCCACCTGTCCACTCCGTCCACGAGGCGAGTGGGGACTGGACTCCCCGACCGCCTGGCGCGATGGAGCCGCTGCCAGGGGCGGAGGAGATTCCCCACGAGTCGCAGAGAACGCGGAGGGGCATTCCTTCCGCCGGGGGTCGTGAGTCTGACTCTGGTCTGCCCGGAGAGATGCGTGCATTTTCGTGGAACACGCATGCATATGTAAAGGGTTCTCACTCTTTCAGTCTTCTGAAAATGTTCTAGTGAGACTTTTCTAGTTTAAAGCATTACGGAGGAAGTCGAACCTCGCAAACAGTTGACAGCCCTGACATCCCAAACAGCACTGGAGGAGGAAAAGAGCACCACTGTGCTACACGCTAATGTTTTTATTATTATGCATCAGCTTTAAAAATTGTTTCACGATTCTACACGAGTAAAAGTCACTGTTATATTTTGCTGCAGTTTATAGAACAACTCTCCCCTCCAGAATGTTCATTTTTGGAGCAAGAAAACAGATTTCTTGTCAAATTAGAATGATATTAGTTTTATCGTCAACGTGTCTAATTTTCAGTTGTGCGGTCCACCAATAAAGTTAGCAAGACAGCAGTAGGAACACCAACTAGCTACTTCACAGTACAGGTATAAGAGACATAAAATGATAAAGTCGCTGCATGTGTGTACAGGCCATTAGTCCTGGAACAGCATGCATCAACGAAGGAGTTTCTTATCTAAGCGACACATTTTGAGGAACCGTTAGGGAAAGGCAAATTATGCCTACACAGATGGAGGGAGGTCAGTTGGCATCACCGTTTTCTTCCCACTGGTTTAACTGCTTGAAGCGGGCACCAGAGCGAGGTAGAGCATGTATGCGATTTGCTCTAGCCAAATAAAGAAGGTTCCAACACTTCATTGGAATGGACCATATTTTCTTCTTTTTGGGATTGGAGGTGCCGGAACGCTCTGCCAGACCATTCCGCCCCAACTAAAGCTATTATTGCAACCACAGAGCATCGGTGCCATCAACACGAGTACCAGTGCAATCCGTTTATCACTCTATGTAATTACTCCAGAAAACAGCTTAAAATCAAAAACAACTTTGACATCCAACGGACAACTCTACACCAAGGGCCTGTACCATAAAGCTAGATGAACACACTAAGGGTGTCACACTAGGTTGACAAAACCAAACCAAATCAAGCTCAGATGATACCATAACACTGCACCTCAACTTTTTAAACTCAGGCATTGATCTAGAGTTTTTAAGATTAGTTTACGAGCGTATGCACATGAATGAGTGACTTTTGCATCAAACAGCCAATTGTCAAGCCAACATATCGGGCAAAAACTGTAAAAGAGGATCTGGGAAAACAGACCTAGCCAGTAGTTTTTCTTATTGTGCGAGTCATAGAGGTGAGAGGGAAGCCTTGGTACAGTGCCTTCTGCGTAAGACTCTTGATCCAAATCTGGAAAATCCAGAGAAATTCCCAGCTCGATCACATAAAACATGCAAGAGAAGATTTCTTGGAGGTCATAGTAGGCATCCCGGTCCACACTCCTCATGGTTTTCGCTGCATCAATTGCCCAACGACGCACCTGTACAGAAGCAAGTGAACCAAGAACATGAGGTACGAGGAAGTGGAAAGTAGAAGAGGACTTTTATGGTCTAGCATCACGCATCATCTGTAGAAGTCTAAGGTCTAGTAAGATGAAGCTTTGTTTGAAGGGCCAGTTTGGCTCAATTACCTTTTCATTGGGATGAACTAGAAGCAGATATGTTCCTTGATACTTCTCAAACACATTCAAAGACTGTTTCATATCCTGCAATGTACACAAGGCCTTAACCACCAGATCACCTGTAATGAAGGACAGAGAGGAGCATAAGTAGAAGGTCAGCATTCACATTCACTGTATCTGCAGATCTCTGGAATACTTTATACAGAGTTTTAACCTACACTGATCACATATACACACGACTTACCCAGCTCACGGTAGCAGAGTAGGTACGGATATTTCAGAACTTCAAACAGAGGGAAGCGCAGTCTGATCTGGAATTCTATGGGAGAGATCTTTGACACTGGTTGTTCAAGATCATCTTCAATGATGAAGAGATCATCATCCTCCTCCTCCAGCTCCTGATCCAACGTGGATCTCAATACCTGTAGGAGTCGAGCCTTCTCCATTTCCCACAGACGCTAAGAGAATTACAACATACACTCCTTAGATGTGTGTGGTGCACCTGAGACCCGTAGTGACGGATTAATTGACAGCTGCTGTCAGACTCTAAAATGGAGAGTGACTGGAGTGACGCAAGTAGCTTTGCCACGGAGCAGTCTTTTGAAGTCGAGGACTTTTCTCCCCCACCTTCACCTGAAGTGGAGGAGGGTGAATTGTCTGTGGACACAGGGCCGGAGCCATATCAATTCGTGCCGCTGGCTCAAACTGCGGTTTTAACTCCTGCATCGCGATCGGCATCCGACAATGCTAGCGAAGCAGCCGCGCAAGGGAGAATGGGGTCAGTGTCTAGCTCGTACCAAGGGCGTGGTGAGCTGGAACCTGCTTACGTCAGCTCTCACCGCTTACGTCACGAAGTACCGCAAACAGCCAATAGGAAAATTCAACTGCAGTAGCCACCGTTCAACCTGAAGAGGGCAGCACTCAGACGTTCTTACACCATATATTGTAGAATTAAAACACTTTATACACTAATGTCAAAAAAATTACCTGAATCAATGACCAGTACTAATAAAGCCCCATTCTTACAGATCATTAACTAAAAAAAGTTGGTTTAGGGTTTAGTTACCCTTTAATCGAAATGGTTCTCTTCAAGTTTGTACAATTAAAATTATGCAAATATTGGGTAGGAAAAAAGTTGATTTATGTGGACGGATTCTCTCTCTTTTATACTTTGCTTATGTGATTATACTTGTAATCCGTTATAATCAGTTATGAAGTAATATATCCATATACTCATCCTCCATGCATTTACATTACCAAATGTACCCAAATTATCTTCAACATGTTTGCTAGACTATTATCTCGGTCTCTTTGCATGAGAGTGTGCGAAGTCTATGTCTCCAGAGACCTCAGAGTTGGGGCGAGGGACCTTAGTGTCTGAATCGAGACAAAAACAGGATGTCTCAATTGCTTTGCTTATCTTGCAGAGCTAGGCATAACCACAGTTTTATCACCTCAATGGATCACCACGACCTGAACGGAGTTATTGCTCATCATGTAGAACTCTTGCAAGGAAGTGATTTTGCATGAACACAGGGGGCATTTAAGACCCCAACCAATCTTTCGGGGGCACATTAATCGCTCTGCTCTTTTGCTCTCTGTATTATGGAATATTTTAATTGAATAATTCAGTTAATCCATTTTTGATAATTGAATTAATATGCATGCAATAATCTAAAAACTGTGTAAATCAATGTACTAATGAATAACTGTGTTATGAATGTTAATCAATATGTTAGATATTTAATCATTCATTTATTGATTTGTCATTTACTCAAATAATCAGCTTGGCATCTCTAGGGAGAATTATAGCCTCGTTCTGTTAAACTCTGTATTACTCTAAATGTGATGTGTGCGTGAAAACTAAAAGGATGATTTAATGTCAGAGAAAGGAACTGCCTGGTGCCCCGAAAAAGGCAGATGATGTGCGTTAATTAGTGCTAGAAATAAGATGAAACATGTACGTGGGCGGACATACAACTCTCCATTTTATAAGAAAGGGTGTAACCAACAACTGTAATAAGGGAAATCATTTAATCTACTAATCAAATTAATGCAGAAAGTACTGATAGTTAGTCAATATAAAATATGAAGTGACTACGGTGTGTTTTATACATCTAAAATTAAATATAGTCATGCTTTTGCCATCATCGAAGCAAGTTGGGGTCAAGGGTGTCCAGCTAGAAGGCGAAGATGAAACTAGGGAGGCATAAGTTGATTTCATTGGATGAAGAGGCCATTGCTCAAAAAGATAAGGGGGAACAAAAACCGTATAGAAAAAAAACATTAAAACAATGCATGATTCTGAAGTGTAATTTTAGATGCTCCATGGACCACCTCGGCTTTGTTACTCTATAATTTCAGAACGTTTGCACCTCTGAGAAATCTTCGACTCGGCTTTGCTTCGATTGCTGGTGTGTGGAATCTGCCACAACAGTATCAGACTCCAAATTTGAGGCCTCAGCTCAACTTACTTTAACTTTCCACCCCCCCATTTGCCTAGTTCATTAGATGGGACTACTCTTAACTATTAGCTTTAGTACTTCGTCCTGAGGTTTATCTTTACATTTATTTAGTCAACATACACTCACCTAAAGGATTATTAGGAACACCATACTAATACTGTGTTTGACCCCCTTTCGCCTTCAGAACTGCCTTAATTCTACGTGGCATTGATTCAACAAGGTGCTGAAAGCATTCTTTAGAAATGTTGGCCCATATTGATAGGATAGCATCTTGATGGAGATTTGTGGGATGCACATCCAGGGCACGAAGCTCCCGTTCCACCACATCCCAAAGATGCTCTATTGGGTTGAGATCTGGTGACTGTGGGGGCCATTTTAGTACAGTGAACTCATTGTCATGTTCAAGAAACCAATTTGAAATGATTCGAGCTTTGTGACATGGTGCATTATCCTGCTGGAAGTAGCCATCAGAGGATGGGTACATGGTGGCCATAAAGGGATGGACATGGTCAGAAACAATGCTCAGGTAGGCCGTGGCATATAAACGATGCCCAATTGGCACTAAGGGGCCTAAAGTGTGCCAAGAAAACATCCCCCACACCATTACACCACCACCACCAGCCTGCACAGTGGTAACAAGGCATGATGGATCCATGTTCTCATTCTGTTTACACCAAATTCTGACTCTACCATCTGAATGTCTCAACAGAAATCGAGACTCATCAGACCAGGCAACATTTTTCCAGTCTTCAACTGTCCAATTTTGGTGAGCTCTTGCAAATTGTAGCCTCTTTTTCCTATTTGTAGTGGAGATGAGTGGTACCCGGTGGGGTCTTCTGCTGTTGTAGCCCATCCGCCACAAGGTTGTGCGTGTTGTGGCTTCACAAATGCTTTGCTGCATACCTCGGTTGTAACGAGTGGTTATTTCAGGCAAAGTTGCTCTTCTATCAGCTTGAATCAGTCGGCCCATTCTCCTCTGACCTCTAGCATCAACAAGGCATTTTCAGCCCACAGGACTGCCGCATACTGGATCTTTTTCCTTTTCACACCATTCTTTGTAAACCCTAGAAATGGTTGTGCGTGAAAATCCCAGTAACTGAGCAGATTGTGAAATACTCAGACCGGCCCGTCTGGCACCAACAACCATGCCACGCTCAAAATTGCTTAAATCACCTTTCTTTCCCATTCTGACATTCAGTTTGGAGTTCAGGAGATTGTCTTGACCAGGACCACACCCCTAAATGCATTGAAGCAACTGCCATGTGATTGGTTGATTAGATAATTGCATTAATGAGAAATTGAACAGGTGTTCCTAATAATCCTTTAGTTGAGTGTATAAATCAAACATTTCATCTCTGAATTATTGCATTTATTACACATTATTCATCTCATACACAACCGGCAGAAAACAAGACACCGTGTCTAACAAAAGCAAGGTTCCGATGCAGCATCAGATTATGGCAACTGCTGACTTTTTGGATCATTTTACCAAAACACTTACAGCATTCTTTTTGCTCTACATATATCAAATAGATCAACAAGCTTTTGCGTAGGCATGCAGCTCCAAGACTCTAGCATGTATTGGTGTACCTTGTGCAGTTCAGGGACCTTGTCTCTGGCTCGGTGATACTCCACAACACACTCCAGACAGCACTTGAGGTCTTCATTCAGAGAGTCCATCTCTCTTTCAGACAGCAGCCCCGAGCAGTAGCGATGCAACAAGGCGACCATGGCCACATCACCCTCTGCCTCAAGCGATGTGGTACACCACAAACACTTCTCCATCATAACCACCTGTGCATGCATGGAAAGACACGGGACACAAATAAGGACAGCATAATATTAAATATTCTTGAAGTATACAATGTGACGTACATTAATCATACCTCAAATCATGTGGCTTGTTGTGGTACGGCATTAGTTATGACGCTACTACTTATGCAATCAGATTTAGGGCTGCAACTAACGATTATTTTGATAAATCGATTAATCTAATGTTTATTCTGCGATTATTGGAACGATTAATCATTAGCTCTGCTCACGTTTAGTGGAAAACAAGCCAAAACAAAAAGAAATCATACACGTATATTGTTGCAGTGTATAATGGGGTGAAGACTCTTTCACCTTTCGGTTCACTTAAAGCCATCTTTAACTCACCAAAAAAAAAAATCGTATTAATAAAGTTAATAAGTTGCGTATTGCCAATTTTCTTCACGATAAGAATTGCCTTGATTCAATAAGTCACGAGCCATCGTGTTATAATCTAGTTTTAGCAAGTGCGGGCTCGAGGGACGAGCATCCCAGCGACAGAGTTTATATCAGCCGGGTGCAGTTTCAATCTCTCCCCCTTAGATCGGGACGTTCACGCAACTCATAGAAGAGGCGCTGACCGCACAGAGAAATGCCAGAGTCGGAGTTTGTGGTTAATTACAAGACCTGCTTCTGTATTATTTTAACTTTATTAAAGCTATAACGCATTAAAACTGCATTTAATATGAAACATCGGGGTTTCCTTTAAAGACCTCCGACTCAACTTATTCCACATCGAGAATGCTTCTGGATTTACGCACTTGGTATTTTTGTATAGTTCACTTGGACTTGGTGATGTACATCACCTGAAGCTGTTTGGAAAGTTTAGAGTGCATCTGGACTGTGATCTCTGTAATTCTTCCTCTCCTCAGTCAGGTGGGAGCTGCAGTGCTCTCGCGCGTCAGCATTTAATATGATCAAATGTCTATTCGACAATAAACATGTTGAAATTTTTACCAATTTTTTTTTCATTGTTGACGTTGTCGATAACGTCAACTAAACGTTTTAGCCCTAATCAGATTCAGACCCGGTTATTTTTATTGCTATTATTTGATGAAACGGGCACAGAAATCATTGGACTTCCATAGAAGGTGGGACTTGAGCCATATGTTGGAACTAGAGGTAGAACATATACAATGTTATGTAGATTAATTTGTGCCTAAAGTTACTTTTTGAAACTCGTGGTTAACTGCAAAAATCTAGGGCCTATGCCGAAAGTTTATTCCTTTTTTTTTAATTCTTCATAAATAAACCCAATTTCTCACTCACTCACTCTCACTCACTCACACTTTTCAAACTCTACAAAAAAAAAAAAAAAACATTTTCCAGAAACCTGATGGAGAATAAATATTAAGCTGAAATGACCTTTTCACGATATAATGCCCCTCCCCCACCAGCGGGTCCATAGTGTGTAAGGGGTAAAACAAATAAATATTAGTGCTGTCGATTTAACGTGTTAATTCAGTGCGATTAATTTGACAAGAAATAATGCGTGAAAATAATGAACGCAATTAATTGTAATGCCCCCAGACCATAATAGGGAAGATTCCTGAGAAATGCTTGTAATACCACCCGTTTACTCCAGAGGGCAGTAAGTGAAATTTCAGCAGACAGTGAACACAACATTCAGCAGACACACAACACAAACATGCGTTACGTTCTTACGTTCAAAACACATGAAGGAGCGCAAATGCGATCTAAGAGATCTCAAGAGGTGTTTAAAGATTGAGTATTAAACTATATTTAACTTGACACAGTGACCTAAACATTTTATGTTTATGACACAACGCACCGAGATGTCTGATGCAGGTGTAGATTCACAGGCTCTTAAACAAGCCCTCATAATAATTCCCAAACTGATTGACAAATTCACTTGTGTAGTGGATTGCTGTGAACTGTGTGCCAATGATTGACTTATGATCAATAATATGGTAGTAAACAATACATTGTATTATAAAGCTGCTTTTTGTATTGTCTTATTAATAATGAACTCTTCTGCTACAGGAATGTAATGCATTTTAATTATCTGAATATACACACACACACACACACACACACACACACACACACACACACACTTTTAAATATTTAAAGATAACCATGTATAATTATATAAATATCATTATATATTGAATTATTATTATATGAGGGGCTTTCTCAGCAAATATTTGTATATGCGATTAATTTTATTATGATTTTTTTTTTTTTTATTTAAACCCACAACCGGTTATCTGCCTTTTCCAATCACCTTAGTTATTGGTCGACCTCTAGTAGGTACTAAACTTTGCAAAAAATTAAACGTCCCCTCAACTGTTTTCATTTTCAGCAAGCTTAACAGGTGTAAAAATTTGTATGGACAAAAAGATTCAACAACCAAGACAAACTGAACAAGTTTCACAGATATGTGACTAACAGAAATTGAATAATGTGTCCCTGAACATAGGGGGGGGGGTCAAAATCAAAAGTAACAGTCAGTATCTGGTGTGGCCTTCAGCTGCATTAAGTACTGAAGTGCACCTCCTCCTCATGGACTGCACCAGATTTGCCAGTTCTTGCTGTGAGATGTTCCCCCACTCTTCCACCAAGGCACTTGCAATTCCAGGACATTTCTGGGGGGAAATGGCCCTAGCCCTTCAATCCAACAGGTCCCAGATGTGCTCAATGGGATTGAGATCCGGGCTCTTCGCTGGTTATGGCAGAACACTGACATTCCTGTCTTGCTGGAAATCACGCACAGAACGAGCAGTATGGCTGGTGGCATTGTCATGCTGGAGGGTCATGTCAGGATAAGCCTGCAGGAAGGGTACCACATGAGGGAGGAGGAGGTCTTCCCTGTAACGCACAGTGTTGAGATTGCCTGCAATGACAACAAGCTCAGTCCGATGATGCTGTGACACACAGACCATGACGGACCCTCCACCTCCAAATCGATCCCGCTCCAGAATACAGGCCATCAGCCCTGCTGAGACAAAACCACGACTAGTTAGTGAAGAGCACTTTTTGCCAGTCCTGTCTGGTCCAGCGAAGATGGGTTTGTGCCCATAGGTGAAGTTGTTGCCAGTGATGTCTGGTAAGGACTGGTTTTACAACAGGCCTACAAGCCCTCAGTCCAGCCTCTCTCAGCCTATTGCAGAGAGTCTGAGCACTGATGGAGGGATTATGTGTTCCTGGTATAACTCGGGCAGTTGTTGTTGCCATCCTGTACCTGTCCCACAGGTGTGATATTCGGATGTACAGATCCAGTGCAGATGTCCTTTCTGTAGCACTGTCTTAGGAGACTCACAGTACAGACATAAAGTACAGAGTAACATAAGTACAGAGTAAGTTACAGGATCTTCTCTCACTTTGAGAGTTGCTTTATATAACAAAACGGATGTAATTTTCCTCTATTTTTATTAATTGACCTTTTTTTCTTTTTTACTCGTCTAACAAAACAATTCCAAAGATTACAATCCTATGAACAAAACTGAAGTGTCCAATACGCTCAACATTGACATTAAGCTTACGTTAGATGTCCAAATATCAGTTGTAAAACTGATTGCGGTTTCGGGATCGGCTTGTAACCATCCGGTCAACGGTCCTGTTTTTCCCAGGAGTCTCCTGTATTTCACAACCATCTCCGGCCCCCCTCCCGTTTTGTCATTTCTCCCGGGAAACTCCCGTAATTTGTATGGCCCAAACCTCGTTATATGAATAATCACAATCAATATATTATTCCAAGGTTGTCCAGTTGCCAGATCTTGGCAACCTACGTCGGAAAAGTACCACCTACTCAGTTTCGAGGAAATCTATCCCATTTCTGAACCCTCTGTCCTCAACTATGGAGAACGGCTGGTCATCCAGGTCCATGAATCACATAATTTTCCTAGTAATTGCTTTGGTCTTTTTGCTGCTCATGCCAAGGAAAGATAGGGGAGGTTGAGGACTTGTGGCTGGCTCTGAGCTCTGGCTAGCTTTAGCTGCTTTCCCTTTTTTAGCTTCTTTTTAAAAATGGTCATATCCAGCTGGGTGATGGTGTTTTAAGTGTCTAATGTCTAAAAGACATGAGGCTGACTGGCCGGTCACCGGTCCGGGCATGCGGAAAATTGTCTGATTCCGGTCCCTGGCCAGTCAATCGGTGCATCTCTAATTATTATGCATTCAGTCTCAGACATCGGGCTCATTGGTCGCTTCAACCTGAGAGAGCACCTCCCTTGTTTGGTATTGAACAGGAACTTCTTACCCTTATTTCGCCATTGCAAAGCCTCTCTACTAAGCAAAGTGAAAAAGTTAAGTTACACGCGAATAGGACAGCATAAGCTGACTAATTTCAATGAATTGTCTCAATCGCCCCATTTTACCCAAACTTCAGAGGAAAAACCGATAACAGAATAGCACGAAAGGTGGATGGAAACTAGGCTATTATTGAACAAAGCAGAGATGCCATCTGATTCTCCAGTTCAAAACTCTAATTTTTATACATTTCTGGTATCATCCTTCAACCAATACATTTCTTTTATCATAGCCAATACGTATGCATCCCCACCTTATCCATTAGCCACAATTAGCCTTCTGGCTTCTTTTTAATAGTGGAATCCTGGTAACTAGTCTTTTTTTTTTTTTATAATATTTAAATCCCATTTATCAAGAAAATGTACATTTCATGTAAACAGAATAGAGTAGTTTGACTAATGGTTGCATCATCCAGTGATAGAGGAATGCTTTCTCCAAGGTGTACCATTCTGTATAATATTGCTGACATGATGTAGGCCATGCAGCCTTCAGAGTTTTCCTGGTTTGCATAATGCCCAGGCTACTCAAAAACATTTGATATGTTTAATACAAATATACTGTATCCTCATGTAGTTCCATGGAGAAAATGATGATTGTTGCATGCAAAGAAAATAAATGTTAAATGAACGCACTTGCAAGGTGGACTCAAAACCATTATTAAGACCACCATTCCTTTAAAATTAAGAAATGCCAAAAATGGTGCGAGCTTAAATTCTGACGACTTCAACACTCATTTTAACCAAAATATTTCAGGTAAAAAAAAAATAAAAAAAAATACAATAATTTGTCCAGTGTTGTTAATTTCCCCATGTGCAAGTAAACCTATAGGCCTACTGATACTGATAAATTATAATAACAACAACAACAACAACAACAATTGGCCTGCAGTGCTCTATAATACAGCAAATATAAAATGGGGAAAAGGCATGCATTTGCTCCATAGGCTAAACATGAGAAAAATGGCGCCATTTGGGTGGAAAATATATATAAAAAAAAAAATATAAAAAAATAAAGTATATTTTGAACCATAATATCATAGAACTCATGATTTTATGCTTTAATGTTACTGTGATCAAATATTGCAGTTTTAATGGGTTTCAATTGGGACATTTGTCCGGAGTGTAACTATTTTGTGTACATAGGACCTACGGTTGAAATCTCAATTCCCCCCAAAATAATCACCTTTGGCTAAATGTGTGCAATTGCCATTAACAGACAAAATGATCGATAAAAAAAAAAAAAAAAAAAAAATTTAAAAAAAAAAAGACAAATATGTACCGATTGTCGCACAAGGGTTGTTCTCAAATACTCGAAAATGAAACCTATGATCAGTGCATTAAAATCGGTGGCTATGCATTTCCTTCATCTACAAACTATTGTGCAAAAGGAAACGAAAACAAAACTGGAGTATAAATCAGAAGAACATGACAGAAGGAACCACATCCACTGAGAGTTTCCTGAAACGAGTTAACTGACAAACAAAAACAATAAAAGAGCGGAGAACCATTTCGCAACCAACAAAGTCAATGAAATGGGATTTCTTTGGATTTGTGAAAATGTTGCAGCAACAAACCATACATCAGTTTACACGCAAATATGTTGATATTATCCAGCAGTAAAAAATGAGCCAAAGCATTAAAAAAAAACATGCATGCCAACCTCTAACGCACACAAGACAGAGCAACAACTCCAGCACGAAGTGTCCGGTTCAAGCCAACAAAAAGTTCCTGTTAAGTTAGTAACTTCAAATACTGAAAACCCAAATGCATGCATGCAAAGCTCAACAAACATACTTATTACCCACAAAGCTCCAACAGGAGGAAACTTTATCGTTTCAGTCCAGCGCCGATACTGCAGTAAGTAAACTCCATTTGTCCAGGCAATAGTGTGATTTACATTCTCGATCTCTCCTCCGCTCAAGTCCACAATAGTATCCAGCTGCAGACCCACCAGTTTCAGAACCCCAGCGCCAGAACCTGAAGTGAGGGGCGGAGTTATTGACAATGAGACAAGCATGGCGGAGAGCGTGGTGAGTTGTGTAACGTTTTTGACATCATGTGGTGAAAAATTATCGCATATATTAAGTTCAGCGTTTATCTGCTAAATATTTAATTTGTGCATAACTTTATCATCTTAATGAAGCTTGAATATGTTGTCATACTTTATTGTATTAAGAAAAAAATCTACGGATGGTTCGATACATTTTTGCGTGTTGTAAATGGGCCTTGCGGTGACGTTTTGAAGACATCTTGTGAAGGTGTTAAAGTGTTTGTTCCACGTTCCTCTGTTATATGCATTGTTTGTGAGTTAATGTTACCTTATAGTTGAGTTTTGTTTTTTTTAACGTTGAGATTATTGTGTGGTGCTTTCATCTCTTGTAGAGACATTTCGAATTAATGAAGACCACAAGGAAAGCAACAATCTCCTGGAACAGTCAGAAGCTTCCAGAGAGCCCTTTCTATTTCATTTTGTGTTCAGGGATGACATGGAGTTATTTTAGCAAGAATGTAAGGACAAAATGGGCCTGAGAGTGAATTCCTCATTTGATACATTTTAAGTTTAATTTATACAGGATTGTCATGATAAAATGGGCCTAGGGGTGAATTGGTCATTTGTTGTATATATTTTTATTGTTTCTTTTAAAATTATGCTGAATTTTCTCTCTTTTTAGTTTTTTGACATGTTTTATTTTACATAAAGAAAAATGCATGCTGCACATGTTCTTGTGAAATAAAGTATATTTTATATAAAATGCCCATAAGTTTCAAGCATTTTTTTCACCATCATGATCAGGAAGTAACTCTCATAATACAATGAAACGGATAACTATATACAATTATATTACACAAGATCAATGTTTTAAAATGCTTATTGTACTGTACCTTAAAGAATCATTATAACATACGTATAAAGTATGACGTTTCGTTTGTAATAAAAACAAAGTACTCTCCAAAACGTTAGGTGGCGCTACTCGGTTTCGAACGTAAGCTCCGCCCCTCACTTCAGGTTCTGGCGCTGGGGTTCTGAAACTGGTGGTGTAGCCTACTCTCCAAAACGTTCTTCTTCTTCTTCTTTCGTTTATTGGCGCGTTGCATTCTTAGTGCATATCGCCACCTACCTTTGCTGTTATGCAGTCATGATTTCTTATGATCAGATTTTCCTTATTATTATTATTATTTCCTTTGCTTCTTTCTCACATATTCATCCTTATTTACTTTTTTGATGCTCCATCTCATTCCACCTCCTATAGCCCGCCTGGCGCTGCGTGTTCAGCTCCTCCAGACTGGACTATAAAATCTAGAATAGATCAAACCATCCTTATTCTATACTAAATCCTTTCACTTAATCCAGTATTATACATATATTTCATTAATATTCTATATCCTTCTCTATCCTTATTAAACTCATAACCTAACAAATATGCCAAATCCCTATTAACCTTCCCTCTTTCATTTAAATATGATATCAATTCCTTCCTTTCCTCATCATACCTTTTACAATCATATATCACATGCTCCACTGATTCTTTCTCCCCACAATTCTCACATAAACCTGTCTCATGAACTCCAATTATAAAGAGCTGATGCATTCAATCTTGAATGACCAAGTCTCATCCTAGTCATAATGACCTCTTCTTTCCTATTTCTACCATTTATGCTTTTCTTAGTATCTACCATTTTTTTAATATTATATAAGTACCGCCCCTTATTATCTGTATTCCATTTTTCCTGCCACTCTTTAATAATATTTTCCTTAATAATAGTTTTAACTTCACTTTTACTTAATGGAACATTAAAATCTATTTCTTCCCTTTTTAAAGCATTTTTTGCTAATTAGTCAGCATACTCATTACCAGCTACTCCTACATGCTGGCACCCAACAGAATCCAACTTCTACTCCTTTCCTTTGTATTATGCCATATTAATGAAAATATTTCAGCACATCAAATCTTCTCTAGAAGTACAATTAGTAAATAGTGATGTTAAGACAGAAGCAGAATCAGAGCATATCACTATTCTGTCTGGCTTTACCTCCTCTACCCATGTTAGTCCTATTATAATAGCTACCATTTCAACAGTATATATTGACAATCTAGAAGTTAATCGTTTAGATATTGATATTTTGAACTCTGGAATATACACTCCTATTCCTGTAATCCCTGTTCTTGGATCTTTAGATCCATCAGTATAAATGTTCAAACTTGCATAAAAACTTTCCTTTATGTACTTATTAACTTGATACTTAATTATACCCATTTCCTCCCATTCCCATTTCTTATCTAATATTCCTAAATCAATTTTAACCTCAGAAATAATCCAGTTCGGAACCTCTCCCCATACAGGTGACAGACTACATTCAATATTTGCAATCTGATATTTCTCTGTTAACTGATTTATCTTCCATCCATATCCTCTCTCGATTCTACTTAAATATTCCCAACAATTATTTAAAACATCTTTAGCTATATTTCCTCCAGTGTAACTCTTTAAAGATGCCCAAAATACCAAAGACAATTTCTCTCTCCTTAATTTCAATGGCATTTCATTCAGCTTCTACTAATAATGCATTGACTGGAGTAGTTTTAATTGCTCCTAAACATAATCTAAGTGCTCTATATTGAATTCTATCTAGACTTTTTAATAGTGATTCTGAAGCTGCCCCATAAATTATGCATCCATAATCAATAGTAGATCTGATCAAGGCTTGATATATTGTTAGCATTGAATCTCTTTCTGCTCCCCATTCTTTCCCAGCTATTGCCCTCATCACATTTAAGATCCTCCTGCATTTTTTATCAATTTCCTCAATATGTTTTTTCCACGTGTATCTCCCATCTAACCACATTCCTAAATATTTAAATGTTTTAACTTGTTCTAAAGGTTTCTCCAAAACGTTAGGTGGCGCTACTCGGTTTAGAACATAAGCTCCGCCCCTCACTTCAGGTTCTGGCGCTGGGGTTCTGAAACTGGTGGTGCTGCGGGTCTGCAGCTGGATATGTCTCCATATAGTCTGCACTCCTCTGTAAACACCTCTACTGCAGGGTCGCGCCGAAGAGACGTCACACAGAGGGCGGTGCCGTCCATTGCGCCTGCGCAGCACAACAGCGCGGGCTACGCGATTTATAGGGCCCTGTGTCGTATGGTCTGGTAGAAAATTAATACTAAAAGGTGCTTAAAGGTGCACTCAGTACTTTTTTCCACATTCAAATGTTTTACTTAAGTTTAGTTAAATTAATTGTAATTTTGAAACATCAATACGGAAGCTCTGAACCGCAAGGTGAAAAAATAAATAAATAAATATGAAGACTCCTGTCAAATCAGTAACCTTATAAAAGCTGTTTTATTCTACATCAGTGGTTCTCAACCTTTTTTGAACAAACGCCCCCCTGACCTCTTCATGATCCTCTTAACGCCCCCAAAAAAAAAACACTTCAGAAATACTATTACAGCCAAACAATTGCAACTGATACCTGAAGCCTGAGTTTTTGGTAAAAAAAAAACTGAAACAGAAGTTTCTTATTGTATTTAAACTACATGTAAAAGCCTCAAGTTGAGTAATATTGTGTTTGGAAAAAATGCAAAAACACATGGATTGTTTGAAAGGTATTGCAAATGTATTTAGAAGTTTAAACAAATTCAGGCTCACACACAACATTTTTTAAAGGGTAACTAAACACCTGCTCAGAGTCTGACTCCACCCACTAGAAATATTTGAAAATGCTGGAAAAGTGGGCAGACCCCGGCGGGGATAGAGGGAACAACCGAGTGCGGGGCTGAGCGGGGGGGGTGGGGGGGCACCTGAGACTAGTAGTGACGGATTAATTGACAGCTGCTTTCAGACTCTATGTTATTATTATTCCTCACACGGTCGCTAGACGACATGTACATGAATCTGGCGTGGTGAGCTGGAACCTGCTTACATCAGCTGTCACCGCTTACGTCACGAAGTACCGCAACAGCCAATAGGAAAATTCAACTGCAGTAGCCACCGTTCAACCTGAAGAGGGCAGCACTCAGACGTTTTTACACCATATATTGTAAATAAAAATATTGTATATAAAAACACAAAAAATATTGTATATAAAAACACTTTATACACAAATGTCAAAAAAATTACTTGAATCAATGACCAGTACTAATAAAGCCCCATGCTTACAGATCATTAACTAAAAAAAGTTGGTTTAGGGTTTAGTTACCCTTTAAGATGAACCAATCACGTGAACAATAACGTAACTAACCTAAATGGCCAATGAAAAAGCAGTGGTCGTTCGCGCACTCAATTAGCTAGGCAATATATACTAGGCTTCAAATTTGAATAGCCTACAAATGGCCATTTTATTTCAAATGACGAACAAAGACGACAACAGCTCGGCCACCTGAACTGAACCGAAGAAAAAACGACGTCAAAAACAGCCACTTTTTTTTAATTAATTACGGTCATTAGTGTGAGCCCTGAGCACTAATTATGCGCCTAATTATGTATTCCGCGTTATGTACAGAACAAGCCGGTGAAAGCGTGTCTCTATTTTGTGCTGAAAATTCTCCTCCTCTTAAAAGCATGTGTAACTGAGGAAGCGGCTCTCCTGGCATATCCTCCTGGTGAAGTGGCAGCAGTAATCCGAGCAAGACGAAGACATAGGCTAAGGAGAAGAGCTGAAAAGATTTTTGCGCAGGCCGCCTGTTGAGTACCTCTGAGTAACGCCCCCCATTTGTGCCTGAGCCCCCTCTCTGCTGCCTCGTTCACACCGCCCCCAACACTGTCCAAATGCCCCTAGGGGCGGTACCGCCCGTTGAGAAACGCTGTTCTACATGGAGATGGTCCCTCATGGGTGCTGCCATATTAGAATCACATGACCAGCCAAGTACAAGTATTACTACGCTAATGCTACTTTCATGTGCTATCGGATTTATCCTACTTCCCACTACGTTGTGGTAAAAATGTAAAGGTAAAAAGTTTATTAGAGCCTGTAATATTCTAAGCAATTATGACATTGTTATGTAAGTGGCACCTTTTTTCTCTTTGTATTTTATTTAAATTTATTGTACTCTGGCACCTGTTTTTTTTTTTTTATCCATTTGAATTCACATTTCTCTTTGTTTTGATTGTTCTTGTAAAAAATAAACGAATACAAGTTGCTTGTAAAATGTTTTGGATTGACTGCAAAGCCTGTAAAATATATATATATATATATATATATATATATGTACATGTGTATATATATATATATATATACTATACGCTGTAATCCTATATAAGAACTTCTCAACCCTTATAACACATATTAATATTATATATTACTCACCAATTGCTTTACAGGATATTTGAAGTTGTAATAGGGTCCTCGGCGGTGTCCAATCCAGCTCAGTCTAGGATCTGTTTCACTGGGCTTTTGCTTAGTAAAAATATTTAACTATTTCAGTCAAAATATATTCAGAAAAATCACTCTGAGACTTATTTTGAAAGGTTTTCGAATCACCAAAAATTATGGTTTCGTTTTACTCAAAAATAATCAGAATGATACAAAGACAATAAATTCAAAAATAAAAATAACAGAAAAGCGTATAGGTCTTCACCTCGAGTGCGGCACCGAAGAACAGGAAACAGAAACATTTATATGGTTTAATTGGGGCCGTCTTTAAGAATTTGGGGGCAGTCCCCTTAAAGAAATCATTCCTTTTTAGGAAACTTTTTAGATCTTATACTACACACAAAGCTGCTTATTTACTCTAGAATTGTCCCCCAATAAGCTTGCTAAAAATCTACCCGTTATCTCACCTACATGTGTTAAAACGTATCGGTTACCTAACGTAACCTCGGTTCTCTCTAGATGAGGGAGCGAGTATTACGTAAGCTAGCTTACGCTACGGGAAAGATTCATCTTTTCTGAGATATTGAAGCCAAAAAATTATCCTTAATTTTTGTATCCATTATCAACGCAGTCGCGGCAGCTGCAGACCTTGAGCGGGCTAGCTAGCGAGCTCATAGGTTGCTCTGTGGCAACTGCTGCAGCCTATAGACGAGCTTGGGCGAACTCGCATCCAATGAGAGAGCGTCCGCGCGCTCACTGCATCAAAGCCCGCCAAAATGGGCGTGACTAGAGTGCATATAAGCGTAGTTCAGTAGGCTGGAACCCTGGTTTTCATTGACTGAAGCGAAAAGTCGCAAGCATCCACTGTATGAGCCCCAGGGAATTAAGGGGGACCGGGGGAGCCCTTATGAGTGGGGAAATAATATTTGGCCGGCAAGAATGCGGGTCATTGATTGTGTAATACATAAGCACATAGTGGGAAGGGAACAACAGAGCGGCGGTGCGGTCTGTGTGGAATGTGTCCCATCAGTGCAGCTCACCAGGGAGCTGTAGCGTATTAAACCGCTAGTAGTTTTGCCTGTAGAGCGGGCACTTCCATATTGTAAAATCTGACAAAGGTGGAGGGGGAAGTCCATCCCGCTGCCACACATATGTCGTGAATGGAAATCCCGCTGGACCATGCCCACGAGGATGCCATGCCTCTAGTGGAGTGAGCCCTAATGCCAACGGGCATGGCAGGTCTTTTGACGCGTATGCAGCAGCAATAGCGTCCACTATCCATCTAGATAGTGTCTGTTTCGAGGTGGCGAGACCTTTGGTGCACCCTCCGAACGAAACGAAAGCTGCTCAGAGCGTCTGAAGCGGCGGGCGCGCAGTATACAATCTCAGTGCTCTGACCGGGCAAAGGAGATTGGCGTCGCGTTCGCTATCGGGTGCTGGCAGCGCCGATAGGGAAATGACCTGTGCTCTGAAAGGAGTACCGATCACCTTGGGAACATAGCCGTGTCTAGGCTTTAAAATTACCTTGGAGTCACTTGGTCCAAACTCAAGACACGCAGCGCTGACAGACAGCGCGTGAAGGTCTCCCACACGTTTGACTGATGACAGGGCAGTCAGAAAGACGGTTTTAGGTGAAAGGTATTTCAAATCCACGGATTGAAGTGGTTCGAAAGGGGGGGCTTTCATAGTTTCGAGAACTATAGAAAGATCCCAGATAGGAACCGATGGGGGGCACGGGGGGTTCATCCTTCTAGCTCCCCTGAGGAAGCGGATGACCAGCTCATTTTTACCCCATGACTGGCCGTGCAGTGGTTCAGCGAACGCCGCAATGGCAGCAACATACACTTTGAGCGTGGATGGGGATCTGCCCTTATCCAGCAGCTCTTGTAGAAATACGAGCAGCGACGACACCCCACATGTCCGCGGGTCCAGGTCTCGGTCGGTGCAACATTTTGAGAACACAGACCATTTTGACGCATAGAGTCTTCTCGTGGAAGGGGCTCTAGCGTGTATGATGGTGTTTATTACTCCTTCTGGCAGAGCGACGGGTAGTCGTTGATCACTCACGCATGCAGCGCCCAGCTCTGGGTGGGGATGCCAGATTGTGCCGCGAGCTTGAGAGAGGAAATCTGCTCTCACTGGGATGGGCCACGCGGCTGTCAGTGACAGCTGCATAAGCTCCGGGAACCATGTCTGATTCTCCCAACGCGGGGCTATGAGGAGCACCGAGTGGCGCGTTCCCTGATCCTCTGCATTACCTGTGGCAATAGCGAGGCGGGAGGGAAGACGTAAAGCGGGCGTCTGGGCCATTCCTGGGCCAGCGGCGTCCTCGCTTCGAGAAAAATATTGGGCAGTGAGAGTTCTCTTTGGGCGCTAAAGAGGTCTATCTCTGCTCTGCCGAATAGGTGCCATAGCGTCTGGACTGTTTGAGCGTGCAGGGACCATTCCCCTGGGGAATATTGTCTCTGGACAGTCTGTCCGGGCCGTCGTTCAGGTGGCCTGGCACGTCGCGTCGCCCTCAGCGGCGCAGGTGGCACTGGGACCAAATCAGTATGCGTTTAGTCAGATGGAAGAGGTTCCTGGATCTGACACCGCCCTGGCCGGTTTAGGTAGGATACCACAGATCTGTTGTCCGAGCGGACAAGGGCGTGGTGACCCTGAATGACCGCGAGAAGCGCCGGCGGCGTACTCAACCGCTATCATTTCCAGACAATTTATGTGAAGGAGCTTTTCCTGAACTGACCATAGGCCGAAAACCGGAGAGCCCTCGCAGACCGCGCCCCAACCCGTGTTGGGCGCGTCTGTCGAGATGACTTTCGGCGAGATACAGCTCCCATTGTCACTCCCCGCTGATACCCTTTGGCCACTGTCCAGGGCTGCAGAGCTGAAATACAGGTCTGAGTCACCTTGATGGGCTGGCGGCCTGTGGCCCAAGCCCGGCGAGACGCGCGGGTGTTTAGCCAATGCTGAAGCGGGCGCATGTGCAGTAAACCCAGCTGAAGTACTGCTGCGGCTGAGGCCATGTAGCCTAGCACTCTCTGAAATTTCTTCAGAGGTGTGAGGCTGTTCATCTGAAATGACGCGGCTAGTCGCGTCTAGTCGACAGAAGCTTCGTATGTGATTGTGCCAAAATCAGCCAATCGTCCAAATAGTTCAGAATTCACAAACCCTGACTCCGCAGGGGTGCGAGCGCCGCGTCCATGCACTTCGTGAAAGTACGGGGTGCTAAGGACAGGCCGAACGGAAGGACGGTGTATTGATAAACCTGGTCGTCGAAGGCGAATCTCAAGAATGGCCTGTGACGGGGATTTCTCTGAATCTGAAAGTATGCATTTTTCAGATCGAGAGAAATAAACCAGTCCCCTGGCGCACATCTTGCGAGGAGTTTCCTGATTGTAAGCATTTTGAGCGGTCTTTTTGCAAGCGCTTTGTTCAAAACCCTGAGATCTAATATTGGTCTGAGGCCGCCGTCTTTCATGGGGACAAGAAAATAACTGGCTGTAAAACCCCGACTTCGCTCAGGGAGGCGGCACTCTCTCTATGGCCCTTTTGCACAGAAGGTTTGCTATTTCTGAGCGAAGCATGCACGCTGCTTCCGTGTTCACAGTAGTTTCGAGCCAGCTCTGAAGCAAGGAGGGCGGCGATCGAACTGTAGCAAATAGCCCTGTTTTATTGTGCTTAACACCCATTCGGATATCCCTGGAATATCTTCCCATGCTTTGAAGCGTAATGTTAGAGGGTGAATGGCCAAATCGCTCTGATTGCCGCATACAGCAGCTGAACAGAATGTGTGGCGCTTACTGTGCTTATGCTGGACTGCTTCGCAGACAGCATTGACAGGCTGTTCTGTGAGTGACTTCCGATTGATGTGAATGGGGAAAGAGTCACGTCTGTTAAGTGATGCGCCAAGCATAGCCGCGAGCACGGGACTTACATACAGAGAAGTGTTTGCTGGCCGTGTGACAGAAGCGGGCAGAGAATGGTAGCGCCGCGTATTCGTGGCGCATTTATTGACTCTAACACTTTCGAGTGGTTAAGTAACAGCTTTTGAGTGTGCTCTGATGGGGACACGGGCGTGTAATGCTTGTGTGTAGAGGTGAACACTAGATTGTGGGCACATTTTCTACACATAAGGCTGGTCGTGTGACAGAGCGGCCAGAGAATGAAGCGCGCCTGCGGATTAGGTGGATGCGTTTATTAACCCTAACACTCGGCGGGTCGTAACAGCTTTATGTGAGTGTGCTCTGATAGGGACACGGGGCGTGTAATGCTTGTGTGTAGGGGTGAACACTGCATTGTGGGCACATTTTCTACACATAAGGCTTTATTTTGAGTCGCCGTGGAAGCGGCGTTTGAGTGCAGAGCAAGCGGGTAATATCACCGGCTTGTTGGCTGCTGAATCCACCACTGCAGTAGCCTGAGAGAAGGGGACTGACAGAGGCGTCACGGGACTTACATACAGCTGGCCGTGTGACAGAGCGGGCAGAGGAGAGGCGTGCCACGGGCTCCTGGGGCGTTTATTAACTAACACTCGGCGGGTCGTAACCGCTTATGTGAGTGTGCTCTGATAGGGACACGGGATGTGTAATGCTTGTGTGTAGGGGTGAGCACTGGATTGTGGGCACATTTTCTACACATAAGGCATGTTTACTCTTTACAAGATTTCTTTGGGTTGCCGTGAAAGCGGCGTTTGAGTCTGAGCAAGCGGGTAGTATCACCGGCTTGTTGGCTGCTGAATCCACCACTGCAGTAGCCTGAGAGAAGGGGACTGACAGGGGCGAATCTTTGACGGTGGTCCGGCCATGGCGGGACTGAGCTGTCATTTTCTCAACAACGCTAGGAGGACTTCGGTTGCTCAGGTTTCAGTACAATCTTAGGCCGAGGCCCACGAGGCGGCGGTCTCGCGGCGGCTGTCTGAGCCTTGATCGAGGCGGCCGCCCTGTCGACGCTGAGAAGTATGGCTTGTTGAGCTGGGGCTGTGAAGAGGCTCGTGCAGGAGGCTGGTCACGTGGGCGGCCTGCAGAGGAGCTAAGCGCGACGAGGCAGAAAGAGATTCATGGCTTGGGCTTCGAGCGGTCAACAATGCCACTCACCGCGGAACCGAAGAGACCGGACAGAGAGGCGGCGTGAGTGCGTTCAGCTTCTCCCATGTCGGCTAGTCAGATCTGAAACAGCCTCTGTCTGTAAGGCGGCCATGGAATGCAGAGCAGATGCGGCTTGGCGGCGGCGGTATAGGCGCGGCCAACACAGGTGGAAGTAGTTCTGCAGGCCTTAGGCGGGAGCACCAGCTTAGACCGCCATCTCGCGGAGGGCGGGCAAAGGTGCGGCGTGGAGTCTGTTGGGAGCCTGCTCAGGGGCGGTGACCACTTCGAGCCCGAGGCGGTCGGCGGCCTGTGTGAGGCGGCGTTAGTTCCCCGCCGACTCGGCGCGGGTCCTGCTGGATTCCTGGGCGAGGAGGAGGCGTGTGAGCCTGACCACTCCTCGCTGTCGAAGCCATGATGGAACAGCCCTTATCCTCCGCTTCTTCGTCCGAGATGGCAGCAGAGCAGCGGCTCGGCGGCAACTGCGGCGTCCGGGTGGGCGGGGAGGGTGAAGGCGATGCTCGAGGGAGGGGCTCTGGTGAGGCAATCGCTTCTACCACTGGTTCCGGCAGCCTTTGAGAGCGGCGCTTTTACTGCTGCGGCTGAATGGAAGGCGGCGGGCGGCTCGGTCCAGAGCGCTCGAGTCGAGCCCGCGGGGTCGACATCGGAAGCTCCTCGCAGAGATCGCATCCGCCTTCAGCAAGGGCGAGCTCTGCATGCCCCAGTCCCAGGCAGAGGCGCCAGATGGCGTGGCGGTCTCCGGTGCTGAGAGGGGCGGCATGAGGCGCAAGTGGAGTGAGGCATCTTTAAAAAGACGCTCGTACTCTTTTGTGAAGTTCATAAGAACTAGCTTGCTTTAAAAGGATACGTCGCCCGGATGGCGTAGCTTCGCAGGGCGGCTGAAGGTGGCGAAGCGGCCGGCTTCTTCGGCGCTATCCACGCTTGCTTGATGCCCCTCGAACGGCGACGCGGCTTCCAGTTCAGAGATCGCGAAGAGCTTCGCTGAAGAGATGAAAATCAGGGTTCCAGCCTACTGAACTATGCTTATATGCACTCTAGTCACGCCCATTTTGGCGGGCTTTGATGCAGTGGCGCGGGCGCCTCTCATTGGATGCTGAGTTACGCCCAAGCTCGTCTATAGGCTGCAGCAGTTGCCGCAGAGCAACCTATGAGCTCGCTAGCTAGCCCGCTCAAGGTCTGCAGCTGCCGCACTGCGTTGACAATGGATACAAAAATTAAGGATAATTTTTTGGCTTCAATATCTCAGAAAAGATGAATCTTTCCCGTAGCGTAAGCTAGCTTACGCAATACGAGAGAACCTCTCGTAAGAGAACCACGTCCTACCCCTGGCCTCTTAATGGCCTCTCAGCAGACCTATTCTCTTCTATGTCTAAAGGTTACAGGGACAGGCACCAGTGTAGTTTCACCCCAGATTAACCCTCTTTAATGCTATACAGAAATAACACAGGAAACCGTAGCTCTTCAACTGACAGAGCGAGTTTGCATCAGCCATGCAAGCAGAATGCAAGCTCCTGCTAGATTGACATTTCACAAATAGGACATATAAATTGTTTTCCCCTTAAAAGCTCCTTTGCGGTACACAACAATCGTTTATTAAGCTTTTCCATCCCTTTGATGGTCTTTGTCATCTGACAGATGAGATCTTTTCTCTGTCTTCTCAATTGTTTCTTCTTTCTTCTTTTTCTCTCTTCTCCTGGCTTTATGCAGTTTTCTGGCGTGGTCCTTTTGGAGTCGGTCAACTAAAAGATCGTCCATAAATATTTCAATTTTATCAGTCTGATCCGTCTGTTTTGAGATACATAACTCACCAAGAAAAAGTAATGTGAGGCATTTATCAGAAGGCAAGGCAAGGCAAGTTTATTTATATAGCACATTTCATACACAATGGTAATTCAAAGTGCTTTACATAGAAGAGATTAAAATAAGAATAAAAAATAAGAATAATTGAAACAGTTTAGAATAAAATAAAATACAGTACAAACAGTCGGACACACAGTGGCACAGTGCTCATTCAGTAAATGCACAGCTAAACAGATGTGTTTTGAGTCTGGATTTGAATGTGACTACTGTAGGAGAACATCTGATCTCTTCTGGAAGCTGGTTCCAGCTGCGGCGGCATAATAGCTAAAAGCAGACTCTCCTTGCTTAGAGTGAACCCTTGGTATTTCTAGCTGATGTGATCCTAATGATCTGAGTGATCTGTTGGGTTTATATTCAGTGAGCATATCTGCAATATATTGAGGTCCTAGCCCATTGAGTGATTTATATACCAGTAATAATACTTTAAAATCAATCCTAAATGTAACTGGGAGCCAGTGTAAAGACCTGAGGACTGGTGTGATATGTTCATATTTTCTGGTTCTGCTCAGAATCCTGGCAGCAGCGTTCTGTATGAGCTGCAACTGTCTTATGGTCTTTTGGGAAGGCCAGTGAGGAGTCCATTACAATAATCCACCCTGCTGGTGATGAAAGCATGCACAAGTTTCTCTAGGTCTTGACTGGAAACAAAGCATCTAATTCTTGCAATATTTTTCAGATGATAGTATGCTGATTTAGTTATTGCTTTGACATGACTACTGAAACTAAGGTCTGACTCTAGAGACACACCAAGATTCCTGACTTGATTTTTAGTTGTTTGACCCCTAGCGTCAAGGTATGCATTCACCTTGAGAACTTCATCTTTGTTTCCAAACACAATGACTTCAGTTTTGTCTTTGTTTAACTGAAGAAAGTTTTGGCACATCCAACTGTTAACTTCATCAATGCATTGGCACAGGGAGTCAATGGGGCTGTAATCGTTAGGTGATAGGGCTAAGTAGATCTGTGTGTCGTCTGCATAGCTGTGGTAAGCAATTTGGTTCTTTCTCATTATTTGGCTCATTGGGAGCATATACAGGTTGAACAGGAGTGGCGCAAGAATTGAGCCTTGAGGGACTCCGCATGTCATGGACGTCCACTCAGGCTTATGGTCTCCTATACTCACATAATAACCTCTCCCTCCTAAGTATGACCTGAACCATTTTAGGACCATCCCAGAAAGCCCCACCCAGTTTTCCAGCCTGTCAAGAAGTATGTTGTGATCAACAGTGTCAAATGCAGCACTGAGGTCGAGTAGTACCAGTACTGATAATTTGCCTGTATCAGTATTTAAGCGAATATCGTTTATTATCTTTATGAGCTGTCTCTGTGCTGTGATGCGATCGGAAACCAGATTGAAAATTGTCAAAGTATCCATTTGAGTTCAAGAATTTGTTCAGCTGATTGAAGACAACTTTTTCAATGATCTTGCCTATGAAAGGAAGATTTGAGATCGGTCTATAGTTGCTTAATATGGTCTTATCCAGATTGCTCTTTTTCAAGAGGGGCTTGACAACTGCAGTTTTCAGGGAGTTTGGAAAACTCCCAGAGAGAAGTGAGGAGTTTATCACTTCTAGGAGATCTGCTTCTAAACAGTTGAACACAGTTTTGAAAAAAGATGTGGGAAGTGCATCAAGGGCGCAGGTTGATGTTTTAAGGTGCTGTACGGTTTCTTCCAAAATTTTGCCATCAATTTCTTTGAAATCAGACATAGTAACTACTTTCTCAGGTTGTGGTTTGATTTGTTTGACCCCAGCACAACTCAAGGATGTGCTGATCACCTTTCTGATATTATTGATTTTTTCAGAGAAGAAAGAAGCAAACTCACTGCACTTGCTGTCTGAGAGCATTTCACTGGGAATCTGGCTTGGGGGGTTTGTCAGTCTCTCTACAGTCACAAAAAGAGTGCGTGTGTTGTTTAAGTTGCTGTTTATAATATTCGAGAAGAAAGTCTGTCTAGCTTTGCCTAGTTCCATATTAAAAGCATGGATGCTGTCTTTGTAGATGTTATAATGGACTACAAGTTTTGTCTTCCGCCACATGCGCTCTGCTTTTCTGCATTGTCTTTTCATATTTTGCACTGCTGTTGAGTTTCTCCAAGGTGCTTTTTGTCTGCCACTCTTCTTCCTGACTTTCACAGGAGCAATATCATCAATTACACTTTTAACTTTTGAGTTAAAAGAATCAAGGAGAAAATCAACAGAGTCAGCAGATATACTTGGTGTTAAAGATATAGCCTTCATAAATAGTACACTAGTGTTCTCATTTAAGCATCTCTTCTTGACAGACACAGATCTAGCTTCAATGGCAGGAGAGATCAATATATCAAAGAAAACACAGAAATGATCAGACAGTGCTACATCCTTAATAACAATCGATGAAATGTTTAGACCCTTACTGAAAAGTAAATCTAGAGTGTGTCCATGATTGTGTGTGGGTCCATGTACATGCTGAGTCAGATCAAAAGTTTTTAAAACAGTTTGGATTTCTTTTGCCATATTGTTTTCTGCATTATCTATGTGAATGTTAAAGTCTCCAGCAATGGCAAAACAGTCAAACTCTGAGGCAATTGTTGATAACAGTTCTGTAAAGTCCTCAGCGAAGGCTGGAGAGTATTTTGGAGGCCTGTAAATAATAAGTAAAATGCGTGGAGCACCTTTTAACACAATACCCAGATATTCGAAAGACGGGTAATTCCCAAATGATATTTGCTTACATTGATAGACATCTTTAAAAAGAGCAGCTGAACCCCCACCTCTCCTACCTTCTCTGCAGACACTCAAATAAGTAAAGTTAGGAGGGATGTTTCATTAAGGACTGTTGCACTACAGCTGTCTTCTAGCCAAGTTTCATTTAGAAACATAAAATCCAGGTTGTATGTGATAATTAAGTCATTGACTAGAAGTGATTTATTTTTAAGTGAGCGGATGTTTAAAAGTGCTAACTTAACAGTTTTTGTCCCCACAGCAATCTTAGTTTGGCGTGTAATAGGCACCAGATTAGATGGGTTTGCTGTACGGCTTTTGAAGGCCTTAGACTTTCTATGATGTAATCGAACAGCAATAGAGAAAGATACAGGCACACTGGGTTCCCGCTTGTTTTGTAAACATTTGAGAAAGTTACTGTTATCATAGCGGGGACCCAACACATATCACTGAGAGCTGGTATCAGTTGTTTTTGGTTCACCTCGAGCAGATGGAGGAGGGTGTGAGCCCTGGCGTTGTGGCAGAGGTCGAAGAGCTCTCACAGGAGGAGGGGAGGGCGAGCTGGGCCACGCAGGTGCTTGAGGGGCCTGACGTTTTTTGCTTGATATCTGGGGGCTTGCAGCAAAAGAGTGGGATAGTTTGGTTCCAGCATACACCAGTTCTTCCATTTTCTCTGAGAAACACAGATGTGGAGATGCTGGAGAGAGGGATAACGTGTCTGGTGAGAGGGGCTGTAATATGCTGTCCTGGTTTCCCTGGGTGTTTTCCAGAAAGTCGTCCTTGGGTGCTGAATCTTGGAGCAGTTCTAATATGTCACAGTCTGTCTGTGGTGAACTTTGTGGGCAGGGCTCAGCTGAGATTGTGTCCATGAGCAGAAATAGTTGTGGCTGAGTGGTGTTATCATTGTCCTTGTGTGATTTGTCAACTGCATGTCCATTCAGGTGCTGAAGTGAAGTCCTGTGGTCATTCATACTGTGTCCAGGTGTGTGTGTGCCATTCAGATTGAGTGGATTGGCACACACTGCAGAAGGATGATTGAGGGAGAAGTAGATATTGTCCTTTAGCACTCTTGAACCAAGTTTGTTTGGGTGGTGGCCATCCTGTCGAAACAGTTGCCTCTGACTCCAGAAAAGATTGAAGTTGTCAATGAAGTTCACTCCTTTTATATTGCAGGTTTTTGCAGCCATGTATTAAGCCCAAGCAACCATGAAAACCTGTTTGTTCCTCTTGCTGGAAGTGGTCCACTGATGAATGTTTGAACTTTCAGTCTTTTAAGTGTTTCAAAAAGTTCATTGAAATCCTTCTTAAGGAGTTCTGACTGCTCTTTATGAATATCATTCTTCCCCACATGAATGATGAGTCGATTTGCAGTCTTATGTTTCATCAGAATGTTCTGAAGTTCCCTGTTTACATCCGAGGTTGTTGCTTGTGGAAGGCAGCATGTAGTTGTATCCAGTGGTTAAATTGGCTTTTGTAGGGAGGGGGAGCCCTTATTTACCGTGAATGGTCATCATTCAAAATCCCGCCGTAAAATGACTTAGGGTTTTTACACCAATGGGGCTCTTTTTCCAGTATTAATGTGTAAGGTAGGGTTGAGTAGTTATTCAAACAAAGACAAATACTTTACAATTCACTTATTTTATTATAATTTTTTATCTTGAATGTTAACAGGCAGGCAACGGATTTCAACGGAACATGTTTGAAAATATTGCAAGCCAGAGACGAATATGTAAATGTATTTTTTATTTGTACAATTTAGAAACGTTGAAGTCCCTTCGCACCTGTATGTAAATGTAACTCTTGCAGTAATTATTTATCATATTCATGCAGCCTGTGTTATTCTGTTGAGTGTTGAAAAACCATCGAGGAGAAACGCATCATGACACTTTTAGCATGTAAACGGGTAAAGAAAAAAAAAAAAAAGAGTAAACTCGCCCGCTTTGCAAGAAACATTAAACGTTCTATAAAGTTTTTTTTATTATTATTATTAAAACTGAATAACAAATTAACAGGGAAGTAGAGTTGGAAAAAAATATATAATCTCCACCTTTATTGAGTTTTGTAATGCCTGATAGAAAAGTATCTATCTTTGAGAGCAATATAATACTTTAGGCAATTGCAGAATAGTCTCATTAGTCACAGATACACTTCAGAAAATTGAGTACACAACTATTTCTGGCCTTAAAAGTTACAAAAACCAAATCAATGCAGAACATTGTATCTCAAAAGCATTACAATGTGGCCCCCCCATGCACTACTTAAAGTGCGATGTGGCCCCTTTACCAAAATAGTTAAAAATATTAATAATTACACACATCACCTTTACAAATTTGTTTCAGGATTTTACAGTAAAAGTAACTGTTATATTTTGACAAAATATTTCAGTTTCAAATGAAATAATCTAAAGGTAAAATTTATTAGACATCAACAGTGGCAGTTTAAAGTTTCAAGATGTGTTTCAGCTAGTATTTATTTTTCATAAATACATTCATTTATTATTATTATTACTATTATTTAAGACTAGCACACTGACCTAACCATGGTAATGAGGAGCCTTTCCTTCTGTGTAATATGTGTATAAATATTAGGTAACAAATGGGATAATAATGGGCTCATATAAGTACAGACAGGAGCAGTCTGGCCTCACTGTCGTGCACCTACAGTATATGCAAACTGTTAAAAATCAATATATTACTTCAAATGCTCACGCAGCTGATGTTATTCTTCATTTAGTAGTTCATTTAACATGTAAACTAACATGCTTTAGTTATATAACATGTTCTAGCTACATGCTATTTTTATATTTGATCGCTCTAGCCGTTAGCGGGATTCCATGGTAACGTCGCTGTCTTAGAATAGTGACAGTTTTCCCTTGATGGTTGTGGGCGGGGTGCTGAACCAGCGATTAATGCATTTATGACGTCTGATAATTCCATGTAGCCTGGGTGTCTCTGTGTAGTCTTGCTAATTATTCAGTCTCATATGCCATGTATTTGCCAGGAGTCAGGAGATGAAAAATAATTTAAGTGGAATAACAATATTTGGTGCTGAAGGAGACGGAGCTGAGCTCCGGCAGGGTGTGTTGTGGACCTGAGGAGGCGGAGCTGCGCTCCGGTGCGCTCCGGCCCAATTTAACATCTGGTTGTATCCCTGCTGCTAATGTTTCTGATTATGGAGTCACCCACTATCAGAGTCCTGGGCCCGGCTGCGCTCTGAGCTGAATGCCGCTGTCTGCTCGACCTTGAGCGCCAGTTCACATCAGTGTTAGCTACTGGCTGATTCAGTCTGTGTTCGATCACATTCATCACATTTGGGAATTCCTCATTCATTAATACTTCAAATCTGTTCTCAAGATGTATAGGCGGTGGTAGGAAACCAGTGTTTGCATTCCTTGTCAGAGCCGTATCTGGGGTAGAGGATGCTACTGCGGCAATATGAGATGCTCGTGACAATCTGATGTCTCGAGTGCCTTTTGGTCTCGCACCCTGTTTTTGCCATCGATTTGTAAGTCGATCGGTTTGTTTCTCTACACTCAGTATGGCCTGTCGAGGAGCACTAGATTCATGGGACTCACCGGCTGTATGCTGAGGGCGTCCATGACGAAGCTCTGTTGTGTGTTCCGTCTGGTTTGGTGGTCCTGTAAATAACTTTGTTTCAAGAACTGCAATCCTTTGTAAAAGTCTTTTTTTTTTTTTTGTAGTAATCCAAGCTTTTGAGCAGTTACTGGCTTTATTTTTTAAATTACATATGTTAGCCAGCAGGTGGTGGCAAAAGATAATTTTTGTGTGTAATATGAGCTAGTTGGTGACGTAAAGTGAATCCGTTAGTCATTGTTTACATAGAACTGCGCTCCATGATCGTTCGTATTACTAATACATTACCAAAACTAGGAAATAGCTTTAAACAGCTTTAAACGGACAACTTCAGGATTAAGGCTCATCACAGCTGAGAGACACAACAGACTGATTTATTACAGAACTCAAGTGCTTACCTTTTATCAGAGTTTCCACATTGAATAAATACTGTTTAAAATGGCGGAGGACATCGCTGTTTCTATAGTGAATGACTCCTGCAGACCGGCTACTGCGAAATAGAGAGGAATACCCCCGCTTGGATGTTATTTTCCACTGTTAAAGCTGACAGCATCTCTGATTGGCTGTGGCAACAGGTGATTGCACACTTTCTCTCACTTTCTCTCTCTCTCTCTCTCTCTCTACACACACACACACACACACACACACATCCAGCCGTCTATCTTTGTTTATCCAATAACTTATTAGAAACAGCACAAGCCGTCATACTATTTCTGAAGTGAACTTTTTGAATTACTAATGAAGGCTTGGACACATAATTAGTTTTGAAGCAGCAAAGGCAGGTTCTGATTAGTCGCGTAAGAATGTAGTTCCATGCACAAATGCGTTTTTATGACCATACTCGGTTTTTCCTATTTTTTTAAATGTACTTGTTCATTGAACTGTTGTATATAAGCAATATCGTGCGATATGGCCCTACATCAGCACTGCTGTGATTACCTACGGCACTCGACCTGCATCCGAATCACAGCAGTGCTGATGTTGGGCCATATCGCATCGATTGCAGTGTGATATTGCATATATATATATATATATATATATATATATATATATATATATATATATACATACAGTGAGGAAAATAAGTATTTGAACACCCTGCTATTTTGCAAGTTCTCCCACTTAGAAATCATGGAGGGGTCTGAAATTGTCATCGTAGGTGCATGTCCACTGTGAGAGACATAATCTAAAAAAAAATCCAGAAATCACAATGAATGATTTTTTAACAATTTATTTGTATGATACAGCTGCAAATAAGTATTTGAACACCTGAGAAAATCAATGTTAATATTTGGTACAGTAGCCTTTGTTTGCAATTACAGAGGTCAAACGTTTCCTGTAGTTTTTCACCAGGTTTGCACACACTGCAGGAGGGATTTTGGCCCACTCCTCCACACAGATCTTCTCTAGATCAGTCAGGTTTCTGGGCTGTCGCTGAGAAACACGGAGTTTGAGCTCCCTCCAAAGATTCTCTATTGGGTTTAGGTCTGGAGACTGGCTAGGCCACGCCAGAACCTTGATATGCTTCTTACAGAGCCACTCCTTGGTTGTCCTGGCTGTGTGCTTCGGGTCATTGTCATGTTGGAAGACCCAGCCTCGACCCATCTTCAATGCTCTAACTGAGGGAAGGAGGTTGTTCCCCAAAATCTCGCAATACATGGCCCCGGTCATCCTCTCCTTAATACAGTGCAGTCGCCCTGTCCCATGTGCAGAAAAACACCCCCAAAGCATGATGCTACCACCCCCATGCTTCACAGTAGGGATGGTATTCTTGGGATGGTACTCATCATTCTTCTTCCTCCAAAAACGGTTAGTGGAATTATGACCAAAAAGTTCTATTTTGGTCTCATCTGACCACATGACTTTCTCCCATGACTCCTCTGGATCATCCAAATCATCATTGGCAAACTTAAGACGGGCCTTGACATGTGCTGCTTTAAGCAGGGGAACCTTCCATGCCATGCATGATTTCAAACCATGACGTCTTAGTGTATTACCAACAGTAACCTTGGAAACGGTGGTCCCAGCTCTTTTCAGGTCATTGACCAGCTCCTCCCGTGTAGTTCTGGGCTGATTTCTCACCTTTCTTAGGATCATTGAGACCACACGAGGTGAGATCTTGCATGGAGCCCCAGTCCGAGGGAGATTGACAGTCATGTTTAGCTTCTTCCATTTTCTAATGATTGCTCCAACAGTGGACCTTTTTTCACCAAGCTGCTTGGCAATTTCCCCGTAGCCCTTTCCAGCCTTGTGGAGGTGTACAATTTTGTCTCTAGTGTCTTTGGACAGCTCTTTGGCCTTGGTCATGTTAGTAGTTGGATTCTTACTGATTGTATGGGGTGGACAGGTGTCTTTATGCAGCTAACGGCCTCAAACAGGTGCATCTAATTTAGGATAATAAATGGAGTGGAGGTGGACATTTTAAAGGCAGACTAACAGGTCTTTGAGGGTCAGAATTCTAGCTGATAAACAGGTGTTCAAATACTTATTTGCAGCTGTATCATACAAATAAATAGTTAAAGAATCATACATTGTGATTTCTGGATTTTTTTTTTTAGATTATGTCTCTCACAGTGGACATGCACCTACGATGACAATTTTAGACCCCTCCATGTTTTCTAAGTGGGAGAACTTGCAAAATAGCAGGGTGTTCAAATACTTATTTTCCTCACTGTATATATATATATATATATTGTAATGAGTTATTAATCAATATTTATCCTTCTAAATATCAAATGATTTGAACTACTTCTTCAAATGTATGGGATTTACTAGTTTTAAAATGACATGTCTGAAACGTGCTTTCTCTCTTTGTGTGTTTATAAGAAAAGCACCTGTTAAAAACTTCTGTTTACTCTTCTAGCTGACCCTGACAGCCTAGGTCACTGGGGGTCACTCTGGCCTGTTGCCTACATGACAATTCTTAGTTACTTTACTTTTCATCTTCAATCACTTGAGAATAATGGCGAATATTGTCTGAACCTCTTACTGAGGGAGAGCATATCTAATCAGTATGTTTTGGGAAAGTTTCCTGGTTCAAGCTTGAACCAAATCCAACCTTGAAGAAGCCGTTTGTCTGTGAGTGTGTTTCTGTTACTCTTTTATCACAGGACATGATGTGAACAACTTGCACTCAGGGGAGGTGAGGTAACCATCTGATGGGACAAACTGGCGTCAAGTACCTCAGATTGGTGACCTCAGTGGTTCACTTTGTGCTTATGTGTGTAATCACAATCATCTTGAGCAAATATACTGTGTGTTTTTCAGTGTTTCTCTCTGGGCGTATGACTAAAACTCACACTCCCTGCACCTGTGGAGACGAGTGGCCTTGAACCACTCCCACCTGATTTATCTAACAAATGGCTGGGGCAGGTTGGGGAGGTTGGAGCTGGGGGCGGCTGGCCCCACAGAGAAAACAATTAGCGGAGAGTGAGTCTGTTATCAGGAATGATGAAATAGGGCCCATATAAGCTAGAGAATTTGGAGGCTCATTGCTCACCACCAGTCAGGTTTAGAGTCTCTGTATGGTTTTGAGTCCACCTTGCAAGTGTGTTCATTAAATACTTATTAGGGAGTCGCGTGGTGCCATTCAAGTGTTGGACGTGTGAAAGGCAAGCTCTGAGCACTTTGCTAGTTTTATTACTATTTGTGTCATAAACTGGTGTGATTCGATACATCCCGATCCTTAAAGGAATAGTTCACCCAAAAATGAACATTTGCTGATTATTTATGCACCCTCAGGCCATACAAGATGTATCTGAGTTTCTTTCTTCATCAAAACAGAATTCGATTTTTAGGATTTCATTTCAGGCCTCCGCCTTTAAACAATGCAAATGAATGTACTCCAATTTTTTGATGGTCCAAAATGCATATTTAGGGTGCATCAAAATAATCCACGTGACTCCAGTCAACAAATAAAGTTCTTCTGAACCCAAACGATTGATTATTTTTAGAAACAAAAAAACACTTATATATTTGAACTATACAAAATATTTACCGTACATCTCTGTGACGCACGCTCATGAGAGGGATGACGTAAGCGCATCATTGTTTACAAGAGAAACTTGCACAGAGCACAGAACAAGCGCCGTTCAAAAACCAAAACAGTCCAAAACCATTTCATAGGTTATAAAGCAGTTCAATGGAAAGGAGGAGGTGAGAACCGGCTTGACGATATAAATAATAGTTTAATGATTAACTTAAACAAAAGACACAAACACACACATGACGGACATGTCCGTAAACGATCTCTCTCTTGTCGCACCACCGTCCTGCAATCGGCCTTTATCCCTCTCGGAGGCTTAATTAGCCTGATAAGGGACCATGTGTGTATAATCACGACCCGCCCTCCGCCCTGTCACATAGGTGTACATGGACTGTTTGAGTTTAGAGGGATGGTTGTGCATGGGGTTAAGGTACATGTTTTTCTTTTTACAGAGGAAGTTCGGAGGTTGATTGTTGCACTAATGGGGAATGTGGTCTTTATCATTTTAGTTTTGACACAATATATTTTTTTCTACTATGTCAAAATGTCAGCATGAGTGGATTGTCTCTCTCCACGTGGAATGTGAATGGGTTGTGGCACCCCATAAATAGAAGAAAGGTGATTGTAATGTTCTAAAACATAAGAAATATGATAGCATGTTCCTTCAAGAAACATCTTTCCCTGCAGGAAGCTGAAAAATTTGTGAAGATATGGGGTGGACATTTTTTCTTTAGTGCTGGATCAAGTAAGAGCAGGGGAGTCATTACATTGATACGTAAACATCTACAATTCAAATGTCTCAAACAGATTAAAGATAAATTAGGAAGGGTCATTATTGTTTTAGCTGAAATTCAGGGGCAAAGGTTGATTTTGGCTAATATTTACGCACGTAATGTTGATGATCAGGGCTTTTTTTATAGATCTTGAAGGGATGTTGCAAGCCGCTGACACCCCTCATGTTGCAATATTGGGAGGAGACTTTAATCTTTTGATGGACTCGGCCCTTGATCAAAGTGAAGCAAAGTGTCCATGCCCCCAAGAGCAACATTGATGCTTCACAGGATGTGTAAAAATCTTGGTCTTACAGATATTTTTAGACTTTGGAACCCATTTGATCAGTCCATAAGATTTATTCTAGAACAGTTTTTTTTGTTATCTAAGTCCCTCATTTCATCTGCATGAGCGAGTGCTCTGCAACAGGGTTTCCGAGACTCTCCTGCTGTGTAGTGCACGCCTCGCTGAAAGACACAAAGCTTCCACCACAGACATGTTTGCTACAATATGCAGACGACATTCTAGTTTTCGGCCCCGATGCTGCATCCTGCACAGCTGCCTCAACTATTGTCTGCAACGTTCTGGCACAGGCTGGCTTCAAAGCATCCAAAGAGAAACTGCAATGGGAAACTGAAAGTTGACTATCTCGTTCACGAACTGCAAAAGAGCCTGGGTGCCGAACTGCTCTCTATATAAGATTCTGAGAGAAGCCACACTCTCAGGGGCCGAAGAACCCATTAAGTGGACAGCTGAGATGGACATGGCTTTTAAGCATCTCCGGAGCAGCATTAGCGCCCAACCAGCCCTAAAGCTTACCCAACTATGGTGAAACATTCCACCATTATGTGTACGAGGCGGCAGGTACAGCAGCAGCGATCCTTGCACAATCCCATGGTGGCACCTACAGCAAAGACCCTTGATTCGGTAGCCAAAGGCCTCCCAAAGGTCTGCGAGCCGTGGCTGCTATAGCATTGATGGTGCAAGATGTGGAGCATTTTGTTCCGCTCATTGTGCACACATCTCACCAGCCGAGTTAAGCCAGCACCAGAGGAGGGACCGATAGGTAACTGCTGAGTGCGACCCCACTGGAGGAGCTGAACACGCAGCGTCAGTGGCTAGCATAACGCAGGAGCCCTAGGTCCTGAGAAGAAACACCACATGTGGGAACAATTCAACATGTGGATTAAACAACCCACACCCAAACAAAAAGGGCGTCCTCCACTCTGAAACAGCCGAACTACACGTCGGAGGACCAAAGAATCTGGAACAGAGTGGACACGTTTTTTTCAATAATTTTTTGCCCCCATTGGCGTCGTGAGTATTATGAATCAGGTTGAAATGAATAGGTTTGATTTAGTATCTTTTATGAATGTAACAGAACAAGTACTGGGCGGTATACAGAAAGAGCTCAGTGGGCTGCGTCTGATGACCATGCAGAACCGGATGGTTCTGGATCAGCTCACGGCAGCCCAAGGAGGAGTATGAGTTACGATCATAGAGCAGGGTTTAAAGAATATCTCAGACATAGTAAGATCACAAGATCGCGTCAATGGGGAGTCTGATTTCCTGTCCTGGTTCTGGCCTCTGATGTGGCCCGCATGCCTGACCCTGTTTATCAGCCTATGAGGACCACACCACCCGAGTTCTACCAGAACCTGAGGGGAGATGGAGCAGAGACACGTGTCTAGAGCAGAACCCTGAACATGATCATTCTATGATCAAAGGAGGGATCGTGAGAAATGTAATGTTGTACATATTGTTCTGCACTGTGTATAGTGTCTTTCGGCCTCCCATGTATGATCTGTCGACCCCACATGCAGGCTGCAGTGCGCACGATAGTGAGTCAATATATTTAGCAACTGCTGACAGTTTTTCTCTTTCCCTTTATCACGTTCCGCATACTTATTTCTGTGATCTGATTAAGTTCACACCCGTCCACCGAGGTCAACCGTGAGGCATCACGGCTGGAACATCTGTACATGGCCTCTTTCCTGTACACCCATTTTTCCCCCTTGTTACCGCTCTCCCATTGGCTGCTTATTGTCTCATGAACATATAAATGCTATACATGCTTGCTCTAATAGGATAGAAGATAGATTTTAGGGAATATTTCAAATAAAAGATCAAAAGGATAAATAATGAAGACCTATTTTTCCACAGCCTTCTTTGCTCATATTTACCAAATGTCCCAATATTTTTGGCCACAACTGTAGAACACAAATTGAACATCCACATTCGCAAATAATTGCACCATTTCATACATAAACATAGTTTTTTTTTTTTTAATTCAGCCTGATATGAATTACACATGAAAAAAAGAGAGGATCATCTTTGAGTTATAAAACAGTGGTATTGTGGAATGCCATAATGGGACAGATCTGGAAAAGTGTGAAACCTGAATTTCTATCCGAGCCGGTAATAAATGGAATGACAATGTATATTATAAAAGCAGAGCATTATTGTTCCTTCTCCATGTCAGCATTGCATCCTCCAAGACCAGGATTGGTACTAATACAAAACAAATGTCAATCCAATATATGATGTAATGCTGCATGTCTTTCAGATCACAATGAACATTATGGAAGAGCCATCAGTTTTTTGTTCTGTCAACAGATTGTGCAGTACAAAACAGATGATGTAATTACAACACATCGTTACAATGCAATATGTTAAACGAATGGGGATGAAACGAAAGTACAACACCATTCTCACCTAAAGCAAGCACTCATTTTGTTCCCATGACCTAATTTTGTTCCGGACACCGCTTGAGACAGATGAACCAAGTACTTTATGTAACAACATGTTTTGCCAAATGCTCAAGACATTTACCGAATGCGTCCATGGACTTCTGGAGCACTAATCAAAAGTAAACATCTGTTTGCGGGACACATCCTTCAATGGGCAATCTCTAAAACGAAAAAATAATACTTGCCTCCATGAACTAGTGTTAATATAATAATAATAAAGTTCAAATTTACAAAGTGCAAATTGTTTTAGATTACATTACACTTTAATATCAAGAGCATAGGTAGATTTACACATGAATTAAGGTCATATTGCACCCCAAAATTGCTTTTAAGTAATTGAAGCATATATATATATATATATATATATATATATATATATACAGTGGGTACGGAAAGTATTCAGACCCCTTAAATTTTTCACTCTTTGTTATATTGCAGCCATTTGCTAAAATCATTTAAGTTCATTTTTTTTCCTCATTATTGTACACACAGCACCCCATATTGACAGAAAAACACAGAATTGTTGACATTTTTGCACATTTATTAAAAAAGAAAAACTGAAATATCACATGGTCCTAAGTATTCAGACGCTTTGCTGTGACACTCATATATTTAACTCAGGTGCTGTCCATTTCTTCTGATCATCCTTGAGATGGTTCTACACCTTCAATTGAGTCCAGCTGTGTTTGATTGGACTTGATTAGGAAAGCCACACACCTGTCTATATAAGACCTTACAGCTCACAGTGCATGTCAGAGTAAATGAGAATCATGAGGTCAAAGGAACTGCCTGAAGAGCTCAGAGACAAAATTGTGGCAAGGCACAGATCTGGCCAAGGTTACAAAAAAATTCTGCTGCCCTTAAGGTTCATAAGAGCACAGTGGCCTCCATAATCCTTAAATGGAAGATGTTTGGGACGACCAGAACCCTTCCTAGAGCTGGCCGTCCGGCCAAACTGAGCTATCGGGGGAGAAGAGCCTTGGTGAGAGAGGTAAAGAAGAACCCAAAGATCACTGTGGCTGAGCTCCAGAGATGCAGTCGGGAGATGGGAGAAAGTTGTAGTAAGTCAACCATCACTGCAGCCATCCACCAGTCGGGACTTTATGACGGAAGCCTCTCCTCAGTGCAAGACACATGAAATCCCGCATGGAGTTTGCTAAAAAACACCTGAAGGACTCCAAGATGGTAATAAATAAGATTCTCTGGTCTGATGAGACCAAGATAGAACTTTTTGGCCTTAATTCTAAGCGGTATGTGTGCAGAAACCAGGCACTGCTCATCACCTGTCCAATACAGTCTCAACAGTGAAGCATGGTGGTGGCAGCATCATGCTGTGGGGGTGTTTTTCAGCTGCAGGGACAGGACGACTGGTTGCAATCGAGGGAAAGATGAATGCGGCCAAGTACAGGGATATCCTGGACGAAAACCTTCTCCAGAGTGCTCTGGACCTCAGACTGGGCTGAAGGTTCACCTTCCAACAAGACAATGACCCTAAGCACACCGCTAAAATAACGAAGGAGTGGCTTCACAACAACTCCGTGACTGTTCTTGAATGGCCCAGCCAGAGCCCTGACTTAAACCCAATTGAGCATCTCTGGAGAGACCTGAAAATGGCTGTCCACCAACGTTTACCATCCAACCTGACAGAACTGGAGAGGATCTGCAAGGAGGAATGGCAGAGGATACCCAAATCCAGATGTGAAAAACTTGTTGCATCTTTCCCAAAAAGACTCATGGCTGTATTAGATCAAAAGGGTGCTTCTACTAAATACTGAACAAAGGGTCTGAATACTTAGGACCATGTGATATTTCAGTTTTTCTTTTTTAATAAATGTGCAAAAATGTCAACAATTCTGTGTTTTTCTGTCAATATGGGGTGCTGTGTGTACAATAATGAGGAAAAAAAATGAACTTAAATGATTTTAGCAAATGGCTGCAATATAACAAAGAGTGAAAAATTTAAGGGGGTCTGAATACTTTCCGTACCCACTGTATATATGATCATTGAGTTTTCGCAACTACAACTTTACCGTAATGCAAAAAAATCCCATTCTCATTTCTGTAATGTCATTTTTATTTAATTTTTTTTAAATTGTGAAGCATTTATACATCATGGTAGTACAACAACTACCTTTAAATCTAAGCGGATTTAAATAAAAACATTTATAATACAGTAAAAATGCATTCAATAACAATATTACAGTAATGAGAATCACCATTGAGAATAATGGGAATTACAAAAAAGTGAAATGTCCAGATGCATACTAATAGTTTGGGGAAAATGAGATTAAATATTATCAAAATAATGTAAAAAAAAATTATGCATTTTTTGGGGGGCGAGGGATTTTGGAGTGAAATGTGCCCTGGACATGAGTCACTCGCTAATTAATATTTTTCTTCTTTCAAAATATACAAATGAGCAAAAGTAATTTTCTTACACCCACCCGTCGTCAGCTATCAATGTCAATCAATGTTTCCCCCTCATCCTTATGATCTTCCCTGTGAGCGTTAATGAATAAAATATATATTACATTTCTCATTAAATAGTTCCACATGCATTTGGATCGCTGGGGCAGTTTAAGGATGGGGAGGCAAAGGCCATGTTGTCGTGCGAACGAATGGTTGGGTCGTTTAACGGTCACGTCTGCGATACAAACTTGCTCCTTTGGTCCACATGTACACTGTTCTGCGCTTTTGTATCAACCAGAACAGTCCAGACGATGAAACTCCAGTGTGTCTGAGAGTGTGTACAGTGTGTGTGTGTGTGTGTGTGTGTGTGTGTGTGTGTGTATGTGGTCCTTTCCGTCAGTTTTAACTGGGGTTTTGCAGCATTTCATTGAAGCTTTGTTCCCAGCTTTCGTTGTCTGTTTCTGTACAAGAGAACAAAAGGAAAAATGTAGTAGAAAGGTTTAGAAGACATCATACATAAATAGCTTACATAAAGCAAATAAAAAGGGCACAAATCTTGCATGTATTTTGGAGTGGAAACTACAGGATGTGTTATATAAACTATTGTCTTCATAACTTTATCATAGCATGATTAGAAGCTACGGCAAGTACCTCGTTTTAATCATTTTAAATAACATATCAAACCCCCCTAAAATGGTATAATGGTGGCCTGTCCCACCTCAGAGGTCTTGACGTTCTCCAACAATTAAAATCGGACAAAAGAGTCTTTGAAATAATCTGTTGATTTTTATAATCAATTAATTGTAGAATAGTTTTTATTTAAAATTTGGAAACACAGGATGTGTGCGGGACAACAAATATAATATTATAATTTGTAAAATACTAATAATAATAAAAGTGTTGACCAGGTTCATCAAGCTAAACTATTCAACCCTGTTGCTAAAGTCATTGTAAAAAATAAAAAAATAAATAATATTTTATATATCTATATATATCAACAAATATTATATATAAATAATAATAAATATTATATGTATATAAAATTGTGTATGTGTGTGTATATATATATATATATATATATATATATATATATATATATATATTTTATACATATAATATTTATTATTATTTGTTGATTTATTATTTATTTTATATATATATATTATTATTTTATACATATATTATTTATTATTATTTGTTGATTTATTATTTATTTTTATATATATATATATTTTATACATATAATATTTATTATTATTTATACATAATATTTGTTGATTTATTATTTATTTTTATATATAATATATATTTTTTATTATATATATTATTTTATAAATATATTTATAATTATTTATATATAATATTTATTGATTTTATATATATATATATATATATATATATATATATATATATATATATATATATATATATATAATAATTATAAATATTATATGTATAAAATAATATATAATAAAATTATATATATATAAAAAAATAAAATTTTATACATATATAATATTTATTGATATATATATATATATATATTTATTTTTATTTCAACACACCATTCAACCCTGTTACCAGAGTTATTACAAGAACACATTATCAAATAAATATTTGTCTCACATTTGTGGGAAATATTATTTATATGAATATAATTTGGGCTCAATCTGTGACCCTGTAACTTCAACCACGTTAACCGTTCTGGCCATTTTAAGTTTACAGACATTATTTAATTTTTGTTCAATTAATTTTTTTTAAATGTCTACAGCTTGAAAATAATGAAATGACACAAATCAAGGTTTAAAACTGTATTCAGACATTGCCAAATTGTGGAAACATGGTTCAAATATAAATAACTAAAGAAATGATGGTTGTGCAACTCCTTTGACTGTTAAATGTTTAAAAAAAGTGTGAGAAATACCCTCATGTGATATTTAGCAGTAGATGCTGTAGGTGTGTTTACCTGGCCTCTGATCTGGTTACTGTGTATTCAAACCACAGAATGTTTGGAATGAGACTTGTATCTCTCACCAGGAAAAACTCTGAGATTGGCCTGAGACGTAAAGAGCAACACGGGTTATGGAACGCAGCACGCATTAACGTGCGTTTCATTTGTTTAGGTCAAGGACAGTGTATATGCACTTCTGTGTGCACTTGCTTCATTACCAGGCTGCTATCTTGGGAAAGAGTGGCGTTAGCATCTCCTGGGTGATAAAAAACCACACCACTCCCATCACCATACCAGCCACACCCCCATAAACCACCTGACTCCAGGTGTGGTACAGGAGGTAGACTCTATGAATGCACAGGACAACATTTAAAATGCATTAATGTCAAACAAAGCCTTAAGGTCGTGCTCTCATACAAAAGCAGACAAATAAAAACACACATTACCTGCTGTAAGAAACGGAGAGAGCCGCACCCAGTAGAATGATGGACAATATATGCCGCCATAACAATTCAACACACCTGGCATTGTTCGTCTGATGCATTCTAAGAAAATATATACTTTTTAAAATAAATTATATGCATACATATATCAGACACAATTATTTTAAGGAGAAAAGAAAAATAAAATGGGTACACATGCATACGTCTAACCTGTAACTGTTATTTATCCTAAAACAGGAGTTTAATTGGAATACCACTGTGAATTGAAAATACTCGGGATGCACCGATATATAGGCCAATTATTGACAGGGGAGTAAAATAACGAATTACAAATACTCACGTTACTGTAATGGGGCTTTTCCACTGCACGGTACAGCTTGACTGCTTTTTGGGGGTCGCTGTGGGTAGTACCTGGTACCTTTTTAGTACCACCTCAGTAAAGGTTAAATAAACGAAATCAGAAAAAGTAAAGCATATCGAATATGCATAATGTGTGTGTGTGACGAGGAGGAGGGCGTGGGCGGGCCGTGAGGGTGCACGACCGGCGCAGAATCACATGATCGGCGGGAGAGTGAGATAAAGGGGGGCTGCTGCATCTCTCTCTCTTGAACTGGCGTCTCTTGCCCCCCTTTATCTCACTCTCCCGCTGACTTTCTTAAAATCGCCATTGTACCGTCATATCGATGCATCCCTAGAAGGTACAGAAATATTTTACAAATAAAGATTCAGGAAAAGGAAGAGAGCCTCATCCAAATGACAGTGTAAAAAAAGTAATGTGAAAGTAACTAATGTTACAATGTAACGTAAAGTGACAATGTAACATAACTTTAAAATAATAGCAGCGTTTTTAAAGCTCGGTTTAGTCTATAGCAGCTAAATAAGAACAAATAAGTCTTACCTTAAATAAAGAAAAAGAAAAAAGTATACAACAAAAAACCAGATGAACTGAGAGTGACTGGAGGGCATCCCGTACTCTGTCGTGAGTGAACTGTGACCTCCTGTTAATGACACACAACAATGACAACTTAGTTTTCATAAATGTAACAAAACTGAGGTTACAAGCTTACAATGGAAGTCTATGGGGCGAGGCATTCAGGGGGTTTAAAAGCAGAAATTCTTCCTTATAAATAAGTTGCTTGAGGTGTAAATTGTCCAAATCGCTCTTTTAGTAAAGTGATCAGTGTACTAGGAAGATGTGTACCCAATGTAATTCCCAAAAGATTGGGATTTTACCCCCAAGTAAACCGGTATCCTTGAGCGTGTTGAGCAAAATTACCAGGTTTTTGCATTCACATGGTCATGAGGGGAGTGAAAGATTGCATGTAACTTTGCACAGGCAAGGTTAGGATGTGGCTATACATTCAAAACATGCAGGTGTATTTTAGTGACTTTCTGGTCATATAAAGTCCCAAATTAATAAAACAATAATGCATAAAGAAAATAAACCCTCCATTAAATTGTTTTGCATTGTGACGTTATTTTCAGGACACTTAAACACATTTTACCCCCAATTTTCATTACCGTTACGCACCCAGATATTTTACTTTTACTATTTACAATGTATTCAATGATGATCTTCCATAAAGTAATGGAACATTTTTTCCATTGGAACAAAAAGGCAATACCAAGGGAGTACTACTATGATGTATAAATAATTTACAATGTTATAATATATATATATATATCGTAGCCATCTTTTTTGCATTGCTGTAATGAGAATTGGGGGTTAAAATGTGTGTAACGACATGAAAGATAATGTCATAATGTAAATGGTCTGCACTTATATAGTGCTTTTTTTTTTTTACACTTATCGGTATTCAAAGCGCTTTACACTGTGAACACACACACACACACACACAAGGTGCTAGCCTGCCATTGGGAGCAACTTGGGGTTCAGTGTCTTGCCCAAGGACACTTCGGTATGTGGAGTCGTGTGGGCCGGGAATCAAACCACCAACGCTGCGATTAGTGGCCAACCCGCTCTACCACCTGAGCCACAGCCGCCCTGTCTGATATTTTGACATCTCTACATTCTACTATAAAAACATACGGTCAATTTCAGAACTCAAACATAATCCACAATGAAATAACAGCATGCATTGAAACAAAGTTGCAAACACGTCTCGTTCTCTACTTCCGTGACAACCCTACGTCACTAGGGGGGCCATTCATTCAGGACCACCTCTTTAGCGAATTTACGTCGTCGCATCCTTGGCCCCAGTTTTTTCGGCTCACGTTAGCATGGATTGCTTGTGATCCAGTCATAATACGACTCAAGGAAATGTTATTGAAGGACGGGGCAGTTAAAACACTATTGGACCAGATCGCAAAACCATAAGTAAACAGTTTCAAATGTCATGAGTGTTTGATAGTTTATGGGGCAGAGTGTTAACAATTGTGTTCGAGATGAACAGTTTAACATATTCGGATGCAATGTGTTGGACGTGTGTTGTGTGTAAACCCTTAATTTTACGTTTTAGTTTTATAATGTTGTGGAGCTTGTTTGAGTTTCAAATATGGCTGTATTTGAGGGGCTGCACGATGTTAGCCAATCAGAACAGTGGGCGTTTAAATGGAAGGTGCTTAGGCCAAAACCATGTGTGACAGAGGGCCAGAGACGGGGTGGAAAATTGTCATATTATGACACTAAATTATGACTGTTTTGCTGCAAAAAAATAAATAAATGTAACATTATCAGTGGACGTCAAGGAAGATAATTAATTAATAAATAATAATAATTAAAAAAAAATAAAAAAAGACCATTTCATGACCATTTTAATGTCCCTTAAAATAGTTAACATGCATTTTCTATATACAAAATATAATGTATTTTTAGCGTCCCATGTCAATGTTTCCAGTGAGCTGAAAATGTATGTATTAAGTGTGTTGTCTGCTTTTCTGAGGGACAATCTGCAGTTAGCAAGGCCAAGTAGTTTCATAGGTGTTTTGTTATCAGACTTTGAAATGACAAACAATCCAAAGCTGGTAGTATTCAAGGCTGTTTGAGGCTGATAACATGCAGCAATAGGAATATTTCTAGTGCTAGGATGTGGCTGGTGGGATGGGGGAGGTGAACAACAGACAGGATGGCATTCCAGACACCCCAGTTTCCTCCCTACCTGCCATGGTGAAGATACATTTCCCCATTTTGATTGGATCACAGTGGACAAAAACAACATATGCCATAAGATAAAGCTGCTCAGTCAACCATAGGATGCCTCTTAAACAGCAAGGAGGGACCCACCTCCACATTGGGAGGAACTTCTCATTGGTCCATGGGTGGTTTCTTATCAAACAAATCGTTTTGCATATCATGACCAAACAGTCTTAGATTAAAGCTAAGGTGGCCATAAAAATTCTTTAGGACCTCCAGATGCCGCATGTTAATTAACGCCTATGTGGCAGCAGTTGATGAAATAAAGAGAGGCCACAAAACTAATTAGCCCATACATATGCTAAAAATCCTTAAACTCTTTGTATTCAGCACAGTGGCAAGTGCCAACCTTAAAGACACTCTTTTAGGCCAAGACAGTCTGAAAGTCTGCGCTGACCAACTGGCCCCCATCTTCACTCATCTCCAATAGATCAATGGAGCAGTGTGAAGTTCCCTGCTGCTTCAAACACTGCTTCAGGACTACAGACCTGTCGCTCTCACATCAGTGGTCATGAAGTTGTTTGAGAGACCTGAATGACATCATTGGACCCCTAATAGACCCCCTTCAGCAGTTTGCTTACCGAGCAAACAGGTCTGTGGATGATGCTGTCAACATGGGACTGCATTATATCCTGCAACACCTCGACAGACCTGGGACTTACGCAAGGATCCTATTTGTGGACTTCATTTCAGCCTTCAATACCATCATGCCTGATCTTCTCAACCAAACTGACCCAACTCTCCATGCCCACCCCAATCGGTCGATGGATCACCAGCTTTCTGACAGATCTGGCAGCAGTTAGTGAGACTGGGGAACCTCACATCCGGGACCCTCACTATTAGCATTGGTGCTCCTCAGGGACGCGTTCTCTCTCCACTGCTCTTCTCTCTATATACGAATGACTGCACTGCGAATGACCCCACTGTCAAGCTTGCAGATGACACCACAGTCATCAGCCTCAGCCGTGATGGTGAGGAGTCTGCATATCAGACGTCAGGTTGAACAGCTGGCTGTCTGGTGCGGTCACAACAACCTTGAGCTGAACACGCTCAAAACCGTGGAGATGATAGTGGACTTCAGGAGAAATTAAGTGGTTCGGAACAGCTCGTCTGGGCAACTTTTAGCATAACTTCTAACCAGCTGCTAAACACCTTGCTGCCATTGGTCCACGTCATCAGTATGTGACCTGAAACTCCACCTACTACTTTGTTTACGTTTTCAGTCTGTATTCAACATAAACACACCAGCGTGCAAGACCATGTCATGCAATTTGTTTCGTTTAATTAGTCTACAAAAGGAATCAAATCTACTCAAATACTCTCAAGTGCCCATTCACTCATGTGCCATCTGCAATGAAAGCCATTCATGCATCTGCCCAAAGTTAGATATGCCTCTCAGATCATCATTCTTTTGTCTGTATTTTGCCCATTATTACTCATTTATACACCCATCTTTGCAGTTGTATCAGAGTCATCATAAATGACAATAACAGTGTAATCGGTGCACATTATGGCCGTGTATAGCATCACAAATTCAGAAAAATTTTACATTTATATAACTTTAATTCATCAAGTGGTTAAAGCAGCTTCTTTTACTGACCTCATGTGAATTCTACTCATAGAATGAGACAGTCATTGATAAAACATTTTAATGTCACTTTAGTTTAGGTTTTACATGTAACATCCTCATATTTAAATACTCCTCTAAAGGCCTTCCGCAGCGGTGTGGCGGGTGTCTGAATGTTTAGAACATATTTTTACCCCTGAACGAAGAACGAAGAGTAATTTCTCGGGGCCATTAGTCACTCGTTTCCCAAGAAAACTTGATGCAATTCTGTACTGATTTACATCTATATTGTTGTTCTTGACAAATACCTTTAACAAACACACAAACAAGTATTTAAATTAATAGTTCACCCAAAAATTAGCCAACCTCATGTTGTTTACATTTACATTCATGCATTTGGCAGACGCTTTTATCCAAAGAGACTTACAGTGCACTTATTACAGGGACAATCCCCCCCGGAGCAACCTGGAGTTAAGTGCCTTGCTCAAGGACACAATGGTGCTGGCTGTGGGGATCAAATCAGCAACCTTCTGATTACCAGATTACCAGTTATGTGCATTAGACCACTACACCACCACCACTGTTGTTCCAAACCAATAGATGATGAGAAATTTTAAATGGAACACAAAAGGAGATGCTAGGCACAATGTGAGTCTCAGTCACCATTCACTTTCATTCATCTTGTGAATGAAAGTGAATGGTGACTGAGACTCAGACTCTGTTGATGAATGAAAGACATAAACATCAGTTGCAAAACATTGAGTAATTTATGACTGATTTTCATTTTTTAGTCAGCTTATGATTATCTAATGTCCTTCAGATTGCATAAAATGTTTATTCAATGTCTAGCAAATAATCTTGGGAGTTATTTAACTAGAAATAACCACATATTTTGGTGTCTTATGTGAGGTCTACTACATAATTAGGTGGTGTGTGATTGTCACTACAGGACGTGTTATTGCACAAAAAGTTGTAGTATGCCCCTGCGATCAAGTTTATAATTTATTAACAATTAAATCTTAAGTATGTAACTTTTTCGGTGCTAAAATACTTCTATCCCAGCTTAACATATAGAGAGAACTAGAAGTAAGCCATTCAAATTTGCATTTTCTCAAAAACTGAAAACAGTTCCTGTTTGTTTTGAGTGACCCACTTAGATCCACCCAAACAACATTACTTGACCAATTCTGTGAGTTGTGGGTGGGACTATCAGCCTGTTTGAACAACAGAAGAGGAAGGGCGTATTTGGAAAGCTGTTTTGGAAACATTGTTTATTTTTGCAATTCCAGTTAGTGGCGCTAGTGTCACAGGATTATATACTTCAAATGTAAGATTTTCAATCTTTTAACAGATTGTACACATTACAATGTACATTTAAACTTCAGCAAACTGCTGTGGGGACATTGTGGCTGTACTTTGTTCATTTCCAAAGTATATAAATAGTAAATGAGGTCACTTACCCCCACATGGCCGCGGCTCCTGTAGAATGTGTTTCAGCAGCCAGTTTAGCCCCTCATTTATTACCAATCCCCCAAAAAATGAGATCTGAGAGAGAGAGAGAGAGAGAGAGAGAGAGAGAGAGAGAGAGAGGGAGAGAGCAAAAGACAAACAAAACATTATTGCAAACAGGGTAGAAAGCTTACTTGGTTGGTGACGTATGCATCATGACCTTTATTTCCATAAACACCACATCTATGTAAGTGTAGTTTGGGATTTGAACCTATAGGTCATGTGACTCACCGTATGCAGCTCTCTCTTAAAGACGATCAGAGTGACGAAGCCAACAAGGATCGCTATGGGCAAAAGACTCATGTAGGCCAACACCCGCCCCATCAGATCACCTGGAGACACACACACACACACACACACACACACACACACACACACACACACACACACACACACCAAGAGTCAGCACTTCTGAGATATCCTGGAAAAGTCCTGCATCTTGACAAAGACAAAAACTAGGGCTGTGTTTGAAATAGCATACTATTCATGCATTATTTTTACAATAATTTGGATTAAAAATAACGTTATTGCCGAGACAATTTCTAGATGTCACTCACTCGGTCATGCGACCTCAAACCGGAGGTGTGGCACCGACATACAGCACCATTTTCTGTCTCTTTTGATATACGAGGCACTCAGACATTATTCAGACCACATTTTCACATTTTGTTATGTTGCAGACTTGTGCTAAAATGCTTCAAATTATTATTATTTTTTTCACATCAATCTACACTCCATACCCCAAAATGACAAAGCAAAAACCAGATTTTTGATAACTTTGCAAATGTATTAAAAAGAAAAAACTGAAATGTCACATAAGTATTCAGACCCTTTGCTATGACACTTGAAATTTAGCTCAGGTGCCTCCCATTTCTCTGGATCATCTTTGAGATGTTTCTACACTTTGACTGTCCACCTGTGGTAAATTCAATTGATTGGACATGATTTGGATAGTCACACACCTGTGACTCTATATATACCTCTATATAAGGTCTCACAGCCATGGCCGTAACTACCATTGAGGACACCGAGGTCATGTCCTCTGTATTTTTTTCTTGAAGTGTCATTTCATTGGGAAGTGAAAATAGCCGACAAGACAATTATCCTTGCATCAACGGAAAGTCACGTGACACGTACTTGCAGATACCGCTGTCATGTCAAAACGAAAATAGTCGGCTGTAGCGGAGTGTTCCCTAAACCAACTAAAGAACGCAACGCAGTGTCTCGCACAGCTCATATAAACTCACATAAACTTCAAATTGAAGTTTATGTGAGCTGTGCGAGACACTGCGTTGCGTTCTCCCAAAAGTGTCCTGCAAAGGTGGGATGCTTCTGGCCACAGAAGAATAGTTACTTGTTTTGATAAAAGGTGAGACTGAATGACTGAAAGCTAAAGGTATTCTTTATTATTTTATGTATTGTCTGTATACATTGCAGCACAGGTGTTGTATCAACATTTGAGTCAACTGAACTGATAATGGAAATATTTTTCTATCAATTACAGTTAGTAGTGAGAACCCAAGTCCATTTCAGAGGATGCATACACACTAATATAGTATATTATATAATATAATGTAGTGTACATTACAAATGGATCTCCACCATTTCAGAGGTTGCACAAGAAGCCACAACTACCTATAGGTAATATTTCAACAGTTGAAAGATACAGGAAAACAGACACACACACACACACACACACACACGGTGCACAGTTTGCACATGTTGTTATGGAAAATAAATATGTTGTCAGCCAAAACGTATTTATCAAGTGTTTATTTTATTTTTTCTGGTTACGGCCTTGCTCACAGCTGAAAATGCATATCAGGGCAAAAACCAAGCCATGAGGTCAAAGGAACTGCCTGCAGAGCTCGGAGATAGGATTGTGTCGAGGCACAGATCTGGGGAAGGCTACAAAAACATTTGGGCTGCATTGAAGGTTCCCAAGAGCACAGTGGCCTCCATAATTCTTAAATGGAAGTTTGGAACAACCAGGACTTTTCTAGAGCTGGACGCCCGGCCAATCTGAGCGATCGGGGGAGAAGGGCCTTGGTAAGAGAGGTGACCAAGAGGGGTGTTTTACAGCGGCAGGGACTGGGGTACTGGTCAGGGTTGAAGGAAGCTGAACGCAGAAAAATACAGTGATATCCTTAATGAAAACCTGGTCTAGAGCGCTCAGGACCTCAGACAGGGGCGAAGGTTCATCTTCCAACAGGACAATGACCCGAAGCACACAGTAATGACAACGCAAGAGTGGCTACGGGACATCTCTGTGAATGTCCTTGAGTGGCCCAGCCAGAGGCCGGACTTGAACCCAATCGAACATCTGTGGAGAGACCTGAAAATAGCTGTCCACCGACGGTCCCCATCCAACCTGACGGAGCTTGAGAGGATCTGCAGAGAAAAATTGTAAAAAATCCCCAAATCCAGATGTGCAAAGCTTGTTGGCTGTAATCGCCGCCAAATGTGCTTCAACTAAGTACGGAGTTAAGGGTGTGAATACTTCTGTCAATGTGATTTTTCAGTCATTTCGCAAGTTGGTTTTTGCTTTGTCATTATGGGATATGGAGTGCAGATTGATGTGGAAAAAATATATAATTTAAAGCATTTTAGCATGAGGCTGCAACATGAATACTAAGGCTGAATACTTCCTGAATGCACTGTAAAATAGTGCCAATGTAGTGTGTAAGCATAGCAAAAACCAGTGGGCAGAGGCCCAATGGGGGACCTCAAGGTGACTTAAAATTATTTAAAATAAGTTAATAAGCTATAACATCATCTAACTTGCTATATGATCACAAAATGAATCGTGGTTCTTTATTTTAATCATTTATTTGAAATATTTTAGTGTAATATTGACATTCCAGAGCCAAAAGCAAACCCGAACCAAACGCTCCCTCACCTGTCCATCCAAACAATTTACTGAAACAAAACCGCAAAATCAACTCATTCCGAAATCATGATTATTGCGTCACAACCATTCGCTCATTAACATATGACCGCCCACATCTATTTATTCAGCTTTCTGACCCGCCCTGGTGAATAAGCGAACTACACCACTACAGCATACAATTATCAGTGGTCATTTACATATTAAAGTCTTAAAGGTACAGAAGCATAAAAAACAGCTTATACCTCAGAGTCCGAGAGAGGGTGGAAAGCGTAGTCAGTCATTATAATGTCAGTCATTTAATCTTGACTGACATTATAAACGGGGAAAAAAAATCTACAGCTAATATCAACGCATATCTCTTAAGATTGAGTGCATGTTTATCACTACAAACCAAACACTATAAAATGTACATAATTGTGCATTTAAGCATGCTTTATCTCATGCACACTCATGTTGGCATGCTGTACCGTCTAATGCACAGCGCATGACTATTTAACATGCAAACTATGCGACACGAGTTTAAAACACGGAATATTTGCATGGTTTACTAAACAAATAATGCAATAATGCAATTTCTCTGTTTTTGGCACACGCATTTTATATTTCCGACTTGCTTTGACATGTTCCGTTGTTTTTGGGTCAGTTTATACTCCCAAATCCGGGGAGACCCTCGTGAATGACAGGATCCAGAAAGGGTGTGATGCAACCGGGACTGAACTGGATTAACCGACCAGAGCCACGAATCTTTCCCGAAATTTACAGGAACAACTGGGGATTATATGCTTGTTTTACACGCAATCACGTGTCTATAATGGTAGCATTGTTCGATGCAACCATGCATTAGATTGCAGCATAAATATTACATTTTAAACTGTCAACATTCCTTTAAAAACAGGACAAGTTTCTCCCGGTTTAGTGTACTAGTGAGCATATTTGACCACGACGCATGCGCACTACACAAGCGCACTATTTGGCAGCACGCGCGTTGCGGTCCACACGCGCTGTGCGACGTGGGCGCACTATTTTGCAGCTCAGCCATGGCCGTGTCCATTCAGTTGCGCGATGTTCCACGGACGCCGCGAAGCGAATAAAGTGTCGTAGAGTGATGCGAACGGTTTTGAGGGAGAAAGAACGATTTAAAAATGCTCTTACCAGCCGGATACTCTACGTGGGTTAAGGATATCGACCGCCATCGAGGCGGTGCCGAGCACTGTTCTTCCAACGCCATCTTACCCGGACACCGGGCATCAGGCTTCGACCAATCAGAATGAGACGCCCCGACGCGTACAGCCAATCGTATTCAACAGACGCTGCTACGACATGCGCCCATTCACAAACGCATTATCACAGGGAAATAATCTGCACGGGAACAGCGGACCAATCAGAGGCGTGAGGTTGGGAAATTTGGCCATTCAGAGGCGTGTGGTTGGGAAATTTGACCAATCAGAGGACGTTTGCCTAAACATATGACAATTGGATTTATTCAAAAGAAAGAAGAAAAATGAAGTGAATGGGCAGATTCTCTTCAGTTACTGTGTGTACTATTTGAAAGCAACCAGCGCCACGCACGTACTCTGGTTCATCACCGACTGCTTTAAAAGATTTTAAAAAGCAAAATTACACGTGTAATAAAAATTGTATATGTCAGTATCAAAACAGAGGACATATGATTTACATATATAAATATAATTAAATAATATTTGATAAAAAATAATATGGATGCATATTATAAAAAAAACAACAGAATATTGTTAATATATGCAAATAATATATAATGGATTAAATATATAAAAATACAGAAGTTAATGGCATACAAACACAAAAACAGTGGGTTCCAATGTCTGTGACCACACTGAAAATCTGCATATTTATATATTTTTTGTTTTCATTTTCATTTAATCTGAAAATTAACAAAGTTGTATAATGTTTAAACAATATATTATAGGGCTAATCATCAACACAATTATAGATATAATAGCATGAATAATAGTAATCCATTACATTTAAATACTGCACTTGCAATTAAAATGTTATTTAAAGGGGCAGTTCACTCAAAAATAAAAATCCCAGATGTGTGTGACTTTCTTTCTTTCTTGTGAACACAAATGAAGATTTTTAGAAGAATATCTCAGCTCTGAAGGTCCAGACAATGCAAGTGAATGGGTGCCAAAAACTCGGAAGCTCCAAAAAGCACATAAAAGTAGCATAAAATAATTTAAAGTAAAAAACAAACAAAATGGATATGATTTTGAATTACTTCATCTTGGGGTCAAAGGTCATTTTGACTTGGTTTAAGGGGGTTAATACATAAATAACATATGAATGTGAATAATGACACGTCAGATAAAAAGAAAGGTCATTTACTGTATGTTGGCAAGGGAAGGCAAAACGACAATACAGTTTTCGATGAGAAAACAAAGCAATACAATGATTGAAACCGTCATTTGTAAATGATAGAATAAACAAAACATTTCAAGAACACAAATACACACATCAAGAGAAGATTTAAAAAGAAAGTCTTGCTGTACCGCCATCCCGGGTTCATCCACTTTGGCCATTGTTAGACACCTGATTCTAGCTAAACATTTGAGATAATGTCCCAATAAGCTGTTTTGACCAGGCTTTGAAATGTACATTTGTTACCAGTAATAAAGCAGCAAAATACACCGTAGGTCTTGCTTCGCTACACTATTTAGTAGGTTCAGGTATACATATTCATTTGAGACATTCAGGCACACATATGTATATCACATGTTCCTTAATTTCACATTAGAACACAGAAAATAAAGTTATATTCAGTTTTTGTAGAAAAAACAAAAAAAAAAAACACACACACACATAATGATTGAATACCCAAGACAGTGCATCCAAACTTGTACAATACCAATAACTCATAACAATCAGTGGAATACGGATGTAATTGCCAAGCTTATTATGAATTATTCTTTGCTCCTAATTTATTTTGAATACATTTGGTTGCATAAACATTTAAATTTAATGAGGGCAGATAACTACTAGTGTTTGTGTGTGTTTATTGGATGTAAAGTGAAATGCATCACCCTGCCTTTCACTTTGCCCAATTGCATTCAAAGTTAAAAGTTCTTTCATTTATTTATGTACATTACAATCCAACCATCGTAAAACCTTTTGCCCCATGACATTTTAACTACCTTTTCAGTTGTGTACATATTGATTCATCTCTCTATGAAACACGTGAAATTAAATGTAGTAAAAATACACAAATGCATTAAATACAAGAAAGTTGCAATATATTTTCAATAAAAATAGAGAAATTTAACATTAGTGTTATTATTTGTATTTGTTTTGGCAAATAAAGTGCAAGACAGCCAACACAGACGAGTGACCTCTTCAAGATTTGAAATGGTCAATATGGGGAGAACACACAAAAAAAAAACAATGCAACAATTCAAATTCCTAGTTTCTCAAATGCCTCCAGTACAATATTAAGGAACATGGTCAGGTTTGGCAAAGGTCGAGTTATTTTGAGGGCCGATATATTTACATGTGTATATTTCATGCACATTCAGTTTAGAATGATCAAATTTCTGATAAAGTTTTAGCACGAGCTTTGCTTGAATGCTGTTATCGCAGATAGGTCGTTACATTTTAAATGATCATGTGATTGACTATCATTATTTAAGCTAACTCGCAAGACAGCAATTGTGCATTGGTGTTTGCTTTAAATTTAAAAGGTATCTTGCTGGTTAAATTATGTTAAACTGTCCATTACCAGAGAAAAATAATTTTGTCACGTCCATTGGTTTGTAAAAACGAACAAAAGAAAAATGCAACAACAGAAATACAATTATAATGGAAGTCTATGCGGCAACGTACAACTACCATTGTGTGTAAATGTCGAAAAGTTGGTGGAGTTGAGCCGAAAATGATTTTCTCTTGTAACCGACAACATGTGACAGAGGCTGTCTATAGAGCTTTTATTGTAATTAATCTGGAACTTTCCTTTAATCGCATTTCCAGAAAACTCTAAATGTGATTATACTAATGTTTTATGTTATGTTGTCATACTGTGTATGAAGCTAGCTGGTCATTTACTGTAAAGAAATATATGTACTTGAAACATTATAATACATATACAGTATATATGGCCAGTTCTCACACAACCTGTCGAGAAAACGTCCTGCTCATATTTCATATTTAATTCCAATTCAGTTCCAAAAAACACCTGAAATTATATTTTGCATTAAGAAAATAATGCCAAGACTTTATGCATTGTGGCATTATTTTCAGGAGACTGAAGCACATTTTACCACCAATTCTCATCACCATAACGCGGCATAAAAAATATGCTGTTGTACAATGATTTTTTAAAATTATAATCAGTTAAAAATTAAGGCATATAGTACCAAGAGAGTACAACTATGATGTATAAATACTTTACAACTTAAGTTAAATGTAATTTTTTTTCACATTGCTGTAATGAGAATATCATAATGCACATTTTCCCCCTTTTTTTGTTGCATTACGGTAATGAGAATATCATAACGCACTTTTTTCCCTTTTTATGCATTGCGGTAATGAGAATATCATAATGCACTTCCCCCCCTTTTCTTTTGCATTGCGGTAATGAGAATATCATAATGCACTTTTCCCCCCTTTTCTTTTGCATTGCGGTAATGAGAATATCATAATGCACTTTCTTCCCCCTTTTCTTTTGCATTACGGTAATGAGAATATCATAATGCACTTTTTTCCCCCTTTTCTTTTGCATTGCGGTAATGAGAATATCATAATGCACTTTTCCCCCTTTTCTTTTGCATTGCGGTAATGAGAATATCATAATGCACTTTTCCCCCTTTTCTTTTACATTGCGGTAATGAGAATATCATAATGCACTTTCTTCCCCCTTTTCTTTTGCATTGCGGTAATGAGAATATCATAATGCACTTTCTTCCCCCTTTTCTTTTGCATTGCGGTAATGAGAATATCATAATGCACTTTCTTCCCCCTTTTCTTTTGCATTGCCGTAATGAGAATATCATAATGCACTTTCTTCCCCCTTTTCTTTTGCATTGCGGTAATGAGAATATCATAATGCACTTTTTTCCCCCTTTTCTTTTGCATTGCGGTAATGAGAATATCATAATGCACTTTTCCCCATTTCTTTTGCATTGCGGTAATGAGAATATCATAATGCACTTTTCCCCCTTTTCTTTTACATTGCGGTAATGAGAATATCATAATGCACTTTCTTCCCCCTTTTCTTTTGCATTGCGGTAATGAGAATATCATAATGCACTTTCTTCCCCCTTTTCTTTTGCATTGCCGTAATGAGAATCTCATAATGCACTTTTTCCCCCTTTTGTATTGCGGTAATGAGAATATCATAATGCACTTTTTCCCCCTTTTCTTTTGCATTGCGGTAATGAGAATATCGTAATGCACTTTCCCCCTTTTCTTTTGCATTGCGGTAATGAGAATATCATAATGCACTTTCTTCCCCATTTTCTTTTACATTGCGGTAATGAGAACATCATAATGCACTTTCTTCCCCCTTTTCTTTTACATTGCGGTAATGAGAATATCATAATGCACTTTTCCCCCCCTTTTCTTTTGCATTGCGGTAATGAGAATATCATAATGCACTTTTCCCCCCTTTTCTTTTACGTTGCGGTAATGAGAATATCATAATGCACAGTAAAAGTACTGGTACTTTTTATTTTTTGGTACTCGCCGATAGCTAGTCCGATGCCTGTTTTTTTTTTCTCAACTCCATATCAACAGTTCACTTTAGCATCAAAATGGTGTTTAAATACTTTAAAACTTTTATCAAATGACAGTATAACAATTCATTTTCAAAATGATGTGGTTTTATATAGAACCTAACAGCACAATCTAATGGAGATATTTTTGTCAAATAAAGTGCTGCACAACACAGAGGTGAGACATTGCTTGAATATAATACAATAACTATTGATGTATTATTATGAATAGCAGTAGTAGTATTACAGTGAATATTGCATAACTATACAGAAGTGATCTATTTTTGTCCAACATTTTTGCCTTAAAATTGAGCTTTTATTTTGGCGGAGCTTTTATTTTGAAGCTTTTTGTGTTGTTTTGACGAGCTTCCCATTCCAGTCACCACATGACTCAAATCACTGGTACTGGGACAACCCTAAAAATAATGTCAAAATAGGCTTAATTTTCTATATGCAAAATCTCTGTCGTTTCTTTTGATTTAGCAGTAAAATGGGACCAGGACATTTTTCTTGACATGTGAGAATCACCCATATATACACATATACATCCTACAAACAGTAGATAATCAGCTATTTTAGTCCTATAGTCCACCAGCAGGCCTGAATAAAGTCAAAGTGTGATGAAAAGGAGTACAAATCAACTTGCAAGCAAGAATGATGTACAATAAGAAGACATTATATAAATCATCCACACCTACAGATTTAATCAACGTTTCTTCCACTTATTAAATAACTAAAGACTCCGTTCTGATAAACACTGTGACCGTGTTATATTTTGTATATAATAATAAAATATTGTGAGGGTGAGAATAAGCACAAGCTCTCAACACACACAACTGAACTCAATGACAACATTCGGTTTCCTTGTAATAATGATGCACTTCCTGTGTTAGTCTCTCTCTCTTATACAGCCTCTTACAAAGCCTTCACACGTACTGTGCAAGTTATTGGGTGAACCTCACGTAAACGTGTCCAGGTCACATTTCTCACAGACACTAAGACTGCTTTATTATACTCTTTTAGAGGACCATCCGCGTGTTGAGAAAACCTGGGACTGTTCTGATGAAGTCAATTGCATCACGCATATTGTGCGCGTTCCACGTAGCAACACGGACAAAGTATACTTCCGCCTTAAGATTCACCCTATAATGCAAAGCTTGTCCCTGTTGACCAATTTACAGTTAATACATGCAAAGCAAAATCCGTCTCTATTCACTCGCTCCAGATATTGTGTTCAGTGCAACTCATGACTCAGTGCAAGACTTTATTTGGCCATTAACACACGCATAACTGCTTAATGACACGTTGACACACACAATAATCTGAAAAACCGACCCGTGAAATACACAAAAGCGTGTCCTCACGTAAGAGGCATCCGTTGTTGTGTTCTGGGTAGATTTCAAGATCTGCAACTCAAAATGAGGCTGCAAGTTTGGCTAAAAGTTTGTTGTTCGTGCCACGTTGTACCATCAAGTCAAGACGGGTTTGTGTAACGGTCCCAGACAGGGTCAGTCCCCAAAGCATCAGTGGTTTTGGAGCCGTACAAACTGGCCGTCATTCTGGATGCGTGCCCGGTTTTAAAACGTAATCTAAATAGCAGCGCTAGGAATTCGTTGGCAAACAAAAAACACTACAAAGTCTTCATAGACACTTTGATTGGTCTGAGGTGAGAACTACAATTTAAGGAATATTCCGGGTTCAATACAAGTTAAGCTCAAATGACAGCATTTGTGCCATAATGTTGATTACCATTATTTAGACTCATCCATCTTTTTCTTTAAAAACAGCAAAAATGGAGGTTCCAGTGAGGCACTTACAATGGAAGTGAATGTGGGCAATGTTTGGGCAGAAATGTGAAGCATGTAATTTTATAAACGCACTTACATTCATTCTTCTGTTAAAATGTATGCATGTATTATTGGAGCTGAAAAGTTGTTTAATCATCACTTTTACAGTCGTTTTAGGGTTTGTTGACATTACATCATCATGGCAACAAAGTCGCACTAAAGTCGTGTTTCCACACATATGGTTTGCGTCTTGTGGCTGTACTTTTGAAACCGTGAGAATTTTAACGTTTATGGATTGGCCCCCATTCACTTCCATTGTAAGCAACTCGCTGGAACCCAGATTTTTGCGTCTTTTTTGACTAATCAAAATGAATTTTTGTGGTAATCAACATTATGCCACAAATGCTGTCGATTGAGCTTAACTTGCATTGAACCTGGAGTTTTCCTTTAAAGCCACGCCCACACTAATCCATTTAAGTTTGAAACCTTCCAAAATGTCATCGTTTTCCCCAAGTATGCAGTTATGGGAGAGTTTCCAAAAGTCTCAGTTTTCAATAGCGAAACATGCCATTCCAGTGAGGATGAGAGACCTAAACGTTGCACAATCAGTGTGTTTTCTAAGAAAATGGATTAGTGTGGACATGGTCCAAGTACAAGCACTCTAGAACTTTAAGTGTTTCCGAAACCTCATTTGTGCCATTCACCCAGTTCTGGATGCCCGCTGTTGGCTTGGCACGGGCTCTTGGGTAAAGCTCCATTGGTCTCGGGTAGACTGTCAATGCCCAGGTAACCCACCAGAATGTCTGCTCGTCTGTGGGACAAACTGAGGATGTCTTCGGCCAGAAACGGGACAGAGGTGAAACGCACCTTATCGTGGTTGAACATGTCCTTTAGATACTGCACAATTTGTTGCTATGGAGACCAAAGGAGACAGAAAGGAGTTAAACACATAAGCACTGAAATTAATACATTCAATGTTCAAAAGTTTATTAGAAAGTCGTTTATAGGTCGATTCAACTTAAAAGTCTAAACATGGTGGCTTTCAAAACATTGCTCTGTTTGTTTGAGCATCCCAACCAACTTGACACAGCAACATTGGCTCAACCTATTGTGTGAGTTTGGGACGGGACAATCTGTAAATCCAACCAATGTCAAATGAGGTAAATGTTTGGGAAACATGTTTGAAAAGACTGCTTATTTTTTGCAATTCCACACTTCAACTCTTTATAACATTAACAAAATTTAAATAGAAGTTATTGAGATAAAGGATTTTCCCTTTTAGTTTTCAGGGTTTTCTGTGTTTATGATCTTATGGCAGACATCAGTGTGTCAGAGATAAGATTAGCATGAGTTTATGGGCTGAACTAGATTACTGCGATCGCCGTCTCCCGCATAAAGGAGAAGTGAAACGACAACAAATTAATGCTATTCAATCTAGACAGTTTACATATGTGCAGTCTTACCTTGAATATGGTGCACACCTCACTCAGGTGCTGTCTGGAGCCCAGAAACCCGAAAGCCAAAACTGGACTTACATGCTCAGAGATGGCATAAAAATGAGCGATAAAACCATCTGGAACCTGAGCAAACAACACAAAGAGCACTTTCATGTCCAAAGCAAATTCACTTTTTTCTTTCTGTTATAAGGAGGACGCATTAAAACGGACTTGGAAACTTTTTACCAGGCCTTCTTCATTTATTTTTGGTAAATTGACTTGTGTAGATTTGACTATTTTAGCCTTGTGCCAGACCCAGACTTTTAATAATAAACTATAAAAATCCATTATAAAAATACTATTTATTGCATGTCTAAAATATGATAATCTAAACATTTCAATTTCAATATTTATTTATTTTTAAAAATTGTTATCCCTTTTTCTCTCCTCTACTTAGTAGGTCCTCGTGGTGGCGCGGTTACTCATCTCAATCTGGGTGATGGAGGACAAGTCTCGGTTGCCTCCACTTCTGAGACAGTCAATCCGCGCATCTTATCACGTGACTCGTTGTGCATGACACCACGGAGACTCACAGCATGTGGAGGTTCATGCTACTCTCCACGATCCACACACAACTCACCACACCCCCCATTGAGAGTGAGAACCACTAATCACGACCACGAGGAGGTTACCCCATGTGACTCTATCCTGCCTAGCAACCGGGCCAATTTGGTTGCTAAGGAGACCTGGTTGGAGTCACTCAGCACACCCTGGATTCAAACTCGCAACTCCAGGGGTGACAGTCAGCGTCAATACCTGCTGAGGTCCCCAGGCCCCATGAAATTGCATGTCTAAGAATGTTTTGCAATTTCAAACATTTTTAACACAAAATAAGGTTTGAACCTAATAATATAAATTTTATTCCATATATAACATTTAAATGCTACTATATCACATGTACTATGTAAAAAAAAACAGGTTTATGGGGATTTGCACAGGTTTTTACCAAACCCCTGCACAAGAACTGCAAGAATTTTATATATTTTTAATTAAAATATTTCATAATGTATGACTTCCTCTTAAAATATTTATATATTTACACATTTATTACACACTACATTTCGTTACATGTTTTTCCCCCTGATTCACAAGTATTTCGATGTTTAAAATGGTACTGTCTCTTTAAGAGAACCTGCTGCTCCGTGAGCAAGTGTTTACGGTTAAATGAGCGCAGCGCACGTTAATGAGAAATAAGTTGTTTTTAAGTCATCCATGTAATGTATGACTAGAATGAATGTTTCATTAGACTTTTTGTCTAACAACTGACTGTAAGCAACAGAAAGGATATTAAAAGAGACCAAATGAAGAGTGATTGGATCTGTTCTATGGACACACATTACATGGAACAAGGAGTCAAAGCAAACTTGACTCACATAATGTGTATTGGCTTGCAAGCACAAATATTTATTGTTCAAGTTCTCGAATTCAAATCTATATGCTCTCGAGTTTTGCGATGCTTTTTTACCTTCCAAAAGACATTCAACGGGTGTGTTACACGGATCTGTAAAACGGAGAATGTCATGAAAGCAATCCATGGTTAAATGCAATGTAAATGTAACTATGCCATATCACAGCTCAACTAAAGCAATGGTGACAACAGTGATCATGACACCTCAGGAGTCACTGCAGCCAACTAAGGTCAATTTCCTTTATGAACCAGCATGCACTGAAAGGATTTCGATGCCTCTTCGTTGTTCTTCGCCACAACAATCTCAATAACTGGTGAGTGAAATCTGAATATTTACTCGCCAGTGGCTAATAACAGACATTAGTTGCATAGCGCGAAATTTAATGGCATATGCGAGGGATTTACTCTCTGTGTAGAGGGCTGTGCATGTACATACACTGTCGGATATTATTAGTAGACAAATTAAATAGACTATTGACAGTGTGAGAACGCTTTAACTGGATTTTACGGTCTAGAAACTCCCAGGGATAAAAATGCCCAAAGTTGAAGAAACGCCCATGAACGCATGTTCTGATTGGTGATAATTTTGCATTTCTGTGCATGTTCAAATTGTAAATATAATTCCATGTTTTGTTGTTCACACTCACCATTAGTAGTCTCCTCTTGGCTTTCAGTACAGACCAACAGGCTGTAGCCAATGCCTGAGAAAGAGAGAGACAGAACACATAAAAGAGCTCAGAAAACATGTATAGTTAAGCTTTATTATTGTTAAAAGAAATAAAGGTTCTGTAATTAGCTTCAGCTAAGAACTCTCTTCTTTTCAAGGACCATTCTTGACTCTATAGGGTTCTTCAGTTGCTATACAGTTCTTTGGAAATTAAAAAAAAAAGTTATTGATCTGTCATTATAAGTTCTTCTGATGTTCTGTGGGTGGCTGTGGCTCAGGTGGTAGAGCGGAGTCGGCCGCTAATCGCAGGGTTGGTGGTTTGATTCCCAGCCCACACGACTCCACATGCCGAAGTGTCCTTGGGCAAGACACTGAACCCCAAGTTGCTCCCAATGGCAGGCTAGCGCCTTGCATAGCAACTCTGCCATCATTGGTGTAGTGTGTGTGTGTGTGTGTGTGTGTGTGTGTGTGTGTGTGTGTGTGTGTGTGTGTGTGTGTGTGTGAGAGAGAGTGGGACACAGTGTAAAACGCTTTGGTAACCTGGAAGGTTAAAAAAGGCGCTATATAAGTGCAGACCATTTACCATTTACATTCTGGTCAGTGAACTGGATTCTGTGTTATTTAAACACCAGCACATAGTTTGTAGTCTAAAGAACTAGCAAAGAAAAGTTATCTGTGGCTTCTATTATGACATCATCAATAAAACTCTTTTTGGTTATAAAGGGAACGGAGCTCTAGTGTTGGTGTACCGTCTCTTTAAAGCTGTCGGAGAGCCATCGGTTCCTCAGAACGGCGACCACAGAGGACGGAGGACTTTCAAGGTCTTCAAACGCATCCATCAGGATGAAGTCCAGCACAATGTCAAAGAAGTTCATAGAGACCACCTAGAACAGAACAACTTCAATTAAAACACTGAAACATTAAAACTATGAAATGAAAGAATTCCATGGAGAATAGAAAGTCATATGGGTTTGTAACAACATGAGGGTGAGTGACTAATATCAGATAATTTTTTATTTTTGGGGTGAAGTGACTGACAGACAGATGGACAGTTAAGACACACCCCTCTCCCCTCCAGTTCCATCTTGGTGACTGGCCACGTCTCTTCTCTCTGGGTGTACCGCAACATGTCTTCATAACTCTCCAGAAATCCCTTCGGACCCTAAACACACATGAAATCAAAATTGACTTAATAAATGTTGTGCACGACTCATGTTTCACATCATGATGTTGCACATCATTCTAAAAATGTCTTGTTTTCACCTTGTTAGCTTTGGCCATGAGTCCAGAGATCATCTGTTTCCCAGTTTCCATGAAGAACATTCTGTGTGTCTCATCCAACAACAGCACCTATAAAAACACACAAACACAGCTCAGCAACAGCCCTGTTCCCATGTGTATATCTGTGTGCAATGATGTGTGAGAGTGAGCTGACCTGGAAGGCCTGTCGAACACAGTGTAGTTTGGCCAGGAAGTCCTGATCGCTGTAACACTCCAAGAGCTCTGTCCTGAAGAGGAAAAATAAAGTCACTGGAGTATGTTACGAAATTAAAATCAAATGTGTTCCCATCTAGTGTTGTTGCCTGAGCTACAGCGGAAATCCTCAAATCCCACAGGAGAATGTGTTAAATAATCACTGTGGTGTGGAACACATGGTCCCATCTCATACTAGACTCAGAGCTAAAGTAGTGAAGTTACGTTTCAGAATACAATATGTAAATTTGGGGTGTTAGTATGCAGTGTGTAGGGTATCATTTATGTCTGTGTGTAGTATTTAGGGTGTCAGTATACAGTGTGCGGTATTTAGGGTGTCAGTATACAGTGTGCGGTATTTAGGGTGTCAGTATACAGTGTGCGGTATTTAGGGTGTCAGTATACAGTGTGTGGTATTTAGGCTGTCAGTATACAGTGTGTGGTATTTAGAGTGTCAGTATACAGTGTGCTGTATTTAGGGTGTCAGTATACAGTGTGCGGTATTTAGGGTGTCAGTATACAGTGTGCGGTATTTAGGGTGTCAGTATACAGTGTGCGGTATTTAGATTGTCAGTATACAGTATTTAGGGTGTCAGTATACAGTGTGTGGTATTTAGATTGTCAGTATACAGTATTTAGGGTGTCAGTATACAGTGTGTGGTATTTAGGGTGTCAGTATACAGTGTGTGGTATTTAGGCTGTCAGTATACAGTGTGTGGTATTTAGAGTGTCAGTATACAGTGTGCGGTATTTAGGGTGTCAGTATACAGTGTGCGGTATTTAGGGTGTCAGTATACAGTGTGTGGTATTTAGGCTGTCAGTATACAGTGTGTGGTATTTAGAGTGTCAGTATACAGTGTGCTGTATTTAGGGTGTCAGTATACAGTGTGCGGTATTTAGGGTGTCAGTATACAGTGTGTGGTATTTAGGGTGTCAGTATACAGTGTGTGGTATTTAGGGTGTCAGTATACAGTGTGTGGTATTTAGATTGTCAGTATACATTGTGTGGTATTTAGATTGTCAGTATACAGTATTTAGGGTGTCAGTATACAGTGTGCAGTATTTAGGGTGTCAGTATACAGTGTGTGGTATTTAGATTGTCAGTATACAGTGTGTGGTATTTAGATTGTCAGTATACAGTATTTAGGGTGTCAGTATACAGTGTGCAGTATTTAGGGTGTCAGTATACAGTGTGTGGTATTTAGGGTGTCAGTATACAGTGTGTGGTATTTAGAGTGTCAGTATACAGTGCACAGTATTTAGGGTGTCAGTATACAGTGTGTGGTATTTAGGGTGTCAGTATACATTGTGTGGTATTTAGAGTGTCAGTATACAGTGTGCGGTATTTAGGGTGTCAGTATACAGTGTGCGGTATTTAGGGTGTCAGTATACAGTGTGCGGTATTTAGGGTGTCAGTATATAGTATTTAGAGTGTCAGTATACAGTGTGTGGTATTTAGATTGTCAGTATATAGTATTTAGAGTGTCAGTATACAGTGTGTTGTATTTAGATTGTCAGTATACAGTGTGTGGTATTTAGAGTGTCAGTATACAGTGTGTGGTATTTAGAGTGTCAGTATACAGTGTGTGGTATTTAGGTTGTCAGTATATGGTGTATAGATTTAGTGTGTTAGTATGCATTGTGTGGTATTTGGTGTGTCAGTAAACAGTTTATCGAATGTTATTATGCTGTGTGTTGGGTTCAGGGTGTTAGTAGTATACAGTGTGTAGGGTTTATACTAATAACATTATACAAGTATAAAATTATTTTCTTTATGCCCCCAGTGAGCAAGCCTAAGGCAACTGTAGGGTGTAGGGTTGAGTGTCTAGTGGCCAGGGCTTAGCGTATTGAATGAAGAGCATAGTATGCACTACCTCACGGATCTGCAGGTCACGCCTCCATCTCGAACTAAACTCAGAGCCTCTTCATACATAGCTGCAGGCTTCAGCTGATGAAACGTGTCATCTACAGAAAACGTCTCAAACAACTGCAGACACAAAGAGAAAAGTGACATTTATCAACATTGAGTCTCAAGTGACCACACATGAAAATACATGAGTGTGTCCTGACCTCAGCTGCAGAGAAGAACGAGTCGTCTGACATGACTGTCGTTGCATCATCGTCTTGGATTGGATGAGAGCTTCCCAGTGTGGGCAGAAACAACGTCCCTTCACTCTCTGCATGCACACACACACAAACACACACTCGGAAATGCTATAAACAATCACACATATAGAATAAACCTGTGATTGTGTGTTTGTGTTACCCAGTTCAGCGAGCAGACTGTCAGGTGGTATGGTGCTGCCGAAGTCTTCCTGCAGATGATACGCTCGGTGCAGAAGAGTTTCCAGCTTCTCTGCAAACTGATGATTCTGCAGTTCAGGCTGCAATGAGAAAAATAGAAGTAAAATAAACTGAATTAAATAAATTAATAATGTTAATCAAATTAATAAGCTTTTGATTTAAATGTTATTTTTTATTATGAATTATGTTGTATTTAATTATGAATTAATTATGAATTATTTGTATTTTATTAAAGTTAAATGAATCAGTTCATGCTGTAACAATGACAGTTTCAGAAATTCAATTAAGTACATTCATATTTACTTAATATAAAAATATTTACATTTCAGTACATTAATTAAATAAAATTACTAATTTAACATGTATTAATAAGACAACAAAATTATATTTACATTATTATTTTAAATTAAATTAAATTATTCAGGCTGTAAAAATCAGTTGAAGAAAACTAATTATGCAAATATAAAATATAAAATATTATAAATATTTAAAATTTAAGGAAATATGTTACATAAATAAGATTAATAAATTAACATGTATTAATAAGATTAAAAAAAATTTTTACATTTTAATTATTTTAAATTAAATTAATACACATTTATTAATATTAACAACAGTTTATTTGCATTTGTATTTTAAATTAAATTAATAAATACATATTTATTAAAAAATTAACAAATACAGTTTATTTAGCTATTGCTTTGTATTTTTAAATTAAATTAATAAATAACATACATATTTAATAAATATATAACAAATACAAGTTTATTTGCATTTGTATTTTAAATTAAATTAATAAATACATATTTATTAATATTAACAACAGTTTATTTGCATTTGTATTTTAAATTAAATTAATAAATACACATTTATTAATATTAACAAGTTTATTTGCATTTGTATTTTAAATTAAATTAATAAATACACATTTATTAATATTAACAACAGTTTATTTGCATTTGTATTTTAAATTGAATTAAATTAAATAAAACAGTTCGGCTGTAACAATCACAGTTGAAGAAATCAAATTTAGTAAATTCATATTTACTACTATATAAAATAATTACATTTCAGTACATTAATTAAATAAATAAGATTAATAATTTAACATGTATTAATAAGATTTAAAAGGACTCAATGAGATTAATAAGTTAATATTTATTAATAAGTTTAACTATTTTATTTGCATTTTAATTTTAATTTAAATGTAACAGTTAAGGCTACAACAATTATAGTTAAAAAATTAAATTAGGTAAATTAATAATTACGTAATATATAATTAATTTACATTTATGTAAATTAGTAAAATCAATAAGATGAATAAATTCATATTTATGAATAAGATTAACAAAATTGTATTTGCTTTTTTATTTCAAATTCAATTGTACATGACATCAGCATTTATAAAGAGCACAGCAGATTGTTATTATTAAGTAAGTGATATTTACCGAATGACGCTCCACAAGTTCCGACCCTTGTGGGACAAGACTGTTAGAGGCACCGGAGTAAGATCTGTGTCTGATGTTTAAAGCCTGTTCCCACTTATGAAGCGCTTCCTCAAACAGCTCCATACCTGCAGAAGCAGAAGACAAAAACATACAATCAGCTGCAAATAACTCAGTGTTAGTGTACTAATCTAGTGGCAACATTAGTGTACCACTAGTACTGTATACTACCTACTATTAAAATAAAATAGTATGTGAAGCACTACGCAATAATAAACATTTCAAACAGTAAAATGTCACATTGTTGTCATATGACAACAAACCCAATCTTTTCTTCAGCTTATTTTTATACACTTATACATTATATAAACTACAATACCCATGATATAGAGGTTCTCTGCATTAGCATCCTCCATAACGCCTGGCTCTTCGGCTACTGGCTCCGCCTCCCACGGCATCCCAGTGTTCACTGATTGGTTTGGAGAGGAAGGGACTCGCATCTAAGACACAGTCAATACAAATTGATGTTAGTTTGCCGTTTAACAGCCGTTTGGTGACAAATAAATCCTAAATAGTACGACAGAATGTTTAAGCGTGCGATTTTCATACAGAGGCGATACTGTGTGAAGAGCTGGAGTGTTTGCTGGGCGCGAGAGACGAAACGCCACTCAACGTGTCATTACTGCGAGCGCTGGGACTCGTCATCTGCCGCCCCGGAACGGGACCTGAAACAAACAAACTTTAATAAGTGTTTCCCAACCATTTTTCTGCCACGGCACACTTTGTACGACTAAAGAATTATACGGGACACCACTATCCCACATAGGCAAACCATCGTCAATATTCGTCCTTTTCAATAACTTGTCCATGTTTTCTGTCCATCTTTGTAGCGTGTTTACTTTTTGGCACATAGGTCGGCTACGCTGTGTGAGGTCACGGGTGGCAAGAGCGCTAAATGGCTCATGAAAAAACAACACATTTGCTTCTTTTCTCATTTGTAGATTTGTGCTTGCAATGCCACAACAAATTACAGGGATGCAAAATCATGAGGGGCGAAAAAGACAATCACTGGTCTACTAAAGACTTCTGTTTCACAAATGTGTTCAATTTTATTACTGATTAGTTCAGTGATCCCTTCTGGAGATGCCACTAGGTGATGACAAATGAGCATCTGATGTGCTGTGAGTGAGCCAGAGAATCGTTTTGAGCCAGAGAATCGTTTTGAGCCAGAGAATCATTTCAGCCAGAGAATCGTTTTGAGCCAGAGAATCGTTTTGAGCCAGAGAATCGTTTTGAGCCAGTGAATCGTTTTGACCAAGTGAATCATTTTGACCAAGTGAATCATTTTGAGTCGTTCATGACCGAAATCTACCAAAAGACTTTATAGTGTTTAAGCAGATCTAGAGTCTTTCTTCAGTCTGAGCATTATTCTTCATCCACAAATACAATAATAATAGTGAGTTTCAATAACGTTCTTCTCCTTTATTAAAACTTGCATGTCAAATCTACAGACTTCAATATAAGAATTATAAACACAGAAGATCAACAGGATCATTTTCCTACAGTAGCCCATTTAAACTGCTGAGCATGACTTTTATCAGAAAAGACCACATTAATAGACAAATAATAATCATTTTGAGTTTCATTAATGTTCTTTCCTCATTGTAAAGCACATTTCACATGAGTTGAGTCGAGCCGCCAAGCGCCGCATCGCCCTCCACAGGACAAGTGTTGCAGAAAGCGTCACAGAGGGGTGATTTTATGAGTCGGGATGTTTTCACAATAAACATTGAAAACATGTATTTGGAAGAGAGAAAAAAAGCTTGCTGTTGCTTTGATGGCAGAAAGTGATAAAATGACTCGTTTATGTCGAAGAGTTTTCCTAGTGAATTTAAATGAGTTCAATAACTGGGGGCTCTGATATTCGTAAACGATAAGGTAATATTTAATTAAAAGAAATAATGAGACATTCAAAGCCTCTTCACAAATTTGGGAAGTTTTTAAATATTTATTGTTGCTTATTACTCTCAGACATTATTGGTGAAGCAGAAACGTGTGTGTGAAAAACACTTTGGTGTGACGTCACTTCATAGACTTCAATGTATTCTGCAGCGCTGACACGAGTCATGTGATGACCCTTTACACGTATAAATATCACTCACTTCATAGACTTCAATGTGTTCTGCAGCGCTGACACGAGTCATGTGATGACCCTTTACACGTATAAATATCACTCACTTCATAGACTTCAATGTGTTCTGCAGCGCTGACGCGAGTCATGTGATGACCCTTTACACGTATAAACATCACTCGCTTCATAGACTTTAATGTGTTCTGCAGCGCTGACGCGAGTCATGTGATGACCATTTACACGTATAAACATCACTCACTTCATAGACTTCAATGTGTTCTGCAGTGCTGACGCGAGTCATGTGATGACCATTTACACGTATAAACATCACTCACTTCATAGACTTCAATGTGTTCTGCAGCGCTGACGCGAGTCATGTGATGACCATTTACACGTATAAACATCACTCACTTCATAGACTTCAATGTGTTCTGCAGTGCTGACACGAGTCATGTGATGACCCTTTACATGTATAAACATCACTCACTTCATAGACTTCAATGTGTTCTGCAGTGCTGACACGAGTCATGTGATGACCATTTACACGTATAAACATCACTCACTTCATAGACTTCAATGTGTTCTGCAGTGCTGACACGAGTCATGTGATGACCCTTTACATGTATAAACATCACTCACTTCATAGACTTCAATGTGTTCTGCAGTGCTGACACGAGTCATGTGATGACCATTTACACGTATAAACATCACTCACTTCATAGACTTCAATGTGTTCTGCAGTGCTGACGCGAGTCATGTGATGACCATTTACACGTATAAACATCACTCACTTCATAGACTTCAATGTGTTCTGCAGTGCTGACGCGAGTCATGTGATGACCATTTACACGTATAAACATCACTCGCTTTATAGACTTCAATGTATTCTGCAGCGCTGACGTGACTCATGTGATGACCCTTTACACGTATAAACATCACTCGCTTCATAGACTTTAATGTGTTCTGCAGCGCTGACGTGAGTCATGTGATGACCCTTTACACGTATAAACATCACTCGCTTCATAGACTTTAATGTGTTCTGCAGCGCTGACGTGAGTCATGTGATGACCCTTTACACGTATAAACATCACTCGCTTCATAGACTTTAATGTGTTCTGCAGCGCTGACGTGAGTCATGTGATGACCCTTTACACGTATAAACATCACTCGCTTCATAGACTTTAATGTGTTCTGCAGCGCTGACGTGAGTCATGTGATGACCCTTTACACGTATAAATATCACTCAGTTCATAGACTTCAATGTGTTCTGCAGCGCTGACGTGAGTCATGTGATGACCATTTACACGTATAAATATCACTCACTTCATAGACTTCAATGTGTTCTGCAGCGCTGACGCGAGTCATGTGATGACCATTTACACGTATAAATATCACTCACTAATCATTTTTCATCATTTTGATCACAAAAATTTGCACATCTCTGTATTCCATCAATAAGTATGATGTCTTGAAATCGCATATATAATATATCATGTATTTATAATGTTACATGTTTATGTTATGTGCATAATTTGGCTAAAATAGTCAGCAAGTTCAGTGTTTCAGTTGAGCGTTTATTAACACGAGAGCATGGCTTCTGTTGTGCATCTGTGTTTGTTGTTTTTGATCAACAACTGACTGCAGAGAACAGAAAGGGTATTAAAAGACACATTATTCAATGACAAATGGATCACGTGGATCTCGTTTTTGGACACACATTACACGGAACGTGCAGTTGATGCAGCATGCGGTATCAAAAACAGCCGGTTTAATTCTGAGGGACAGAAAGAGGGTGCAAAAACGAAGAAAACGCTACAATATTGTTCATATGTACCGTAAAAGTGTAATATGGCTCCTTTAGAAGCTAAATGTATGAATATCCTGGGCTGTGTTCTGGAGAGGACTTCTTTTTAATACGTCAAGGAAATGAAGCAGCTTGAATTGCTTTTCTCACCTCTCTTAAGTGAAGTTGGTCTGCTGGTTCTAAGCAGTTGTTCTGGAATTCCTACAGGGTTCTGCGTTTCTTTACCGACCACCTGTTTCCTCTTCCTGCCCCGCCTCTTTAACTGATGTGCGGTCAGCGCCAGAGCAACGCTGCCCAGCGCCGTGGCGAACAACACCTTTTTCAGACTGGGACTCATCTTCAGCTGAGAGAATATAGACTGAGAGAGAGACAGGACAGACCAAAGGTGCAATGGAGAATGAGCGATGTCAGTGCGGATGATGGGAAAGATCTTGTGAACAGTGAGGTATCAGTTATTGTTTTGCCGTTTTCAATCTCTGTTCATTCGCAAAAACAAAAGATTTAAAAACGTCCTAGTCAACAATATGGAATAACCTTCATTTGTGTTACAAATCAGATTAATGATGATATAATAATGCTGTTTAATTCGGAGGGCCAAATCGCTCAAAATTAAATCATAAAAGAAATATTGAAATAAATCATTAAATACATAATGCAATAATTAAAGAAAACTACAAATCATGAATTATTAAATCACTAAATAAATCAATAAATGTCCCTTGTATTTATTTCAGTATTTTTTCATAAAATTGTATTTTATCTTTGGGTTGATTATTATGGAGGGCCAAACTACTAAAGATTAAATCATTAAATAAATATTGAAATAAATAATATAATACATAATTGAATTGTTTTAAAAAAAAAAAACTATAAAATAATTCACCTTGTATTTAATTTCAGAACTATTTTGTGTGATATTTTATTTTATCATTATCTTTGGGTTGATAATTATGGAGAGCAAAATTACTAAAAATAAATAATTAAATATTTTTTTTTTTATAATTAATGAATAGAAATAAAAACTATAAAAATAATTAAATCACTAAATAAATCAATAAATGTCCCTTGTATATAATTTCAGTAATATTTTGCATAATTTTTTATTTTATCTTTGGGTTGATTATTATGGAGAGCAAAATTACTAAAAATAAATAATTAAATATATTTTTTTAAATAATTAATGAATAGGGAAAAAAAAACTATAAAAATAATTAAATCACTAAATAAATCAATAAATATCCCTTGTATTTAATTTCAGTAATATTTTGCATAATTTTTAATTTTATATTTATCTTTGGGTTGATTATTATGGAGGGCCAAACTACTAAAGATTAAATCATTAAATGCATTTTTAAATAATTAATTATTTAAAAAAATATATAGAATCATTAAATTCATAATTAAATAACTAAATAAATCAATATGTAAACTGGAAAATAAACAGACACAAAGCTCAAAACACTGCAACGATAATGTTAAAATGAAAATAGCATATAAAATATGCAAAACTAGTGCTAAAATGAAATACAAGGGACATTTATTGATTTATTAAGTGATTAAATTATGAATTTAATGATTTGATATTTATTTAAATGGCTTCATTATGTGTTTAACGGTTCATTTAGGCTAAATATGTATTTAATTATAAACTTTTGAGCAATTTGGCCCTCCATAGTTTAGTTATATTTATACTTACTAATTTATACTTAAAAATGTTTCGGCATAGTGCGATTTCTAAATTAAATCTATTTTATTTAATAAGATTGCAATTCATTTTCAGAGCAAAACTCAAAGGTGAAAATATTCTTACAGCACTTTCCTACACAGAAGATAAAATATTCTGAAGATTTGTGTAAAATAGAAAGTGAGAAGATAAATATTGGTTAATTTAAACACAATCTTCATTTTATGGTTCTACTTGAAATCAGGATCATGTGAGACAGACCGATAGGTGTCAGTAAAAGTCTAAGGCCTCTGTTGTATTGCCCAGGTAAACAAACAAACAAAATTACTTTCTGCACCTTTAAGTGTAAGTACAGTTGTATTACACTGTGCATGTACATGCAATAAGAATGTACACTTGTAGAGGCATGTGCAGGTGTGCTCACCTGTCCAAAGGTGGAATAGAGGAAGACAGGTATCTCAGCTACGGTCATGGCTAAGGCCTGCATGATGGACATGCTCTCAGCTCTACTGAATGACATCTCAGCTCCAGCCCCTCCCACCTACAGACACCTTCACATCCAAATCCCCCCAAACTGATCCGGGAACAGCAAAAGACGGGCAGGAATTCAGTTCTGCCCTCTAGTCTGGTCTTGACACTGACTGCAGATCAGCAGCATTCATCCAGATACAGAGCTTTGCATTCCATGTTGCTGCGTCACTGCATACTTCATTATTGTTGCCTTAGAGTCCAGAACAAAGTCCATAAATTAGAAGTTTTGCATACACAAACAGACTGAAATATTCCATGTTCCACCACATATAAAAGAATGGCAACAATGGCATAAAACAATTATATGTAGACTCACTCACTCATATTTACAGCCAAAAAAAAGCTTGATTTGATTTATAAATAGCTTTCAATTTGAGTAAATCTCACAAAACTTGTCAAGAATACATCTGGCTCATTTTAATCTCAAAATCAAAAGACAGAAATAGGAAATGGAGCGTATTATAAGATTTTGCATTTCAAGGCTATTTTTAAAACTGGATTACATTAATGAGAATCGCCATTGAGAATCAAAAGTAAAACATCCAATAATGAGAAACATTACAATAATGAGAGTTTAGAGGGAAATTATTTCCATTTTAAATGAAAATAATGTAACAAAAATCATTTCGATCTTCATGGTCTTTTCTTTGTCAAATATTTATGAATGTGACCTTTGACCTGAACATAAATGTTGCTTTCAAAACGATCTGAGGTGATGCAAAACAGATTGTCAAATGGTCAAAATTGCTTCAAAATAGATCACTACATGCACTAAATTACAGAAGCATCTAAAAGCAAGTCAAACAATAAAATCCAGCCAAAACACACACACACACACACACACACACACACACACACACACACACACACACACACACACACACACACACACACCTTCACATGTCATGCTATAATTTGACAGCTAGATCAAATAAGCTATCATTCGAATTAAACTGCTAATATAGTGGAAAATATCTGTGGTTCATCAGGAGTATATTCTGTCAAAAATATAAAGCTCCATAATGAGAATTTTCTATTATAAATGTATATGACCACCAACGCTGTAACTGCACCAAACATGACTATCACAAGTCCTGTTATAAACATAACTGTTGAGCACAACCTGTTTATTATTTGTATTTATACTAATCCGTCTCTGTATGTCCATGTCCTTAGACACCAAGCAGAACATTAGCTTAGCTAAACACACACAACAGCCTCGTTTCAGACAGTTTCCTCTCAAATACACATTTATGCATGCTTAAAATGAAGATAAGATCGGGAACTTAAAAGCAGTCGCTCTATTAAAGGAGAAATATTTCAAAAACAGCACACACTCACTTTCTCTCGGTTTAGAAGGACATTTCCATTCCGCGTTGCTCACTCTAACCTGTGATTTCCTGGTGGGCGGGGTTGAGCGACAGTGACGAAACCCTATAGCTGCATCAGATGGCTGTAAATGAACCAATGAGATGAGAAATGGGAGGGGCGCCACGCGTTGATTATCCAATGACATCAACAGTCGCGACTTGACTCTTGCCTCTCGTGTTGAATGCTGTACGCATCTGCATTGAGGACATTATTGTTGTAATAATAATAACTGATATTATTTAAATTATACACATTTTAATTATGAAAACGTGTAGATATTACAACAATATTCCTATACTGTCCATATAATACTATACAATGCAATACATTCATAACTCAAACAACACAATTAAGGGTTTATTTTTATGTTTTTGTTTTTTTAATGACGTCTTTATTTTCTGCTTTTGTAAGTCGTCTTTTGACTGCCAAATTACTAAATCTAAATTAAAATGTAAACGTCCTGAAAAAGAGGAAATTTATGTCTGATTGCATAATAAAACTGTTGATATTTATTTTTATTTTTCAAATTTGTAATCTTTTACTCTAAACTATTTATTTTCCTTACTTTCCAAAAAAAGAGTGAAAGTAGGTAACGAGGGATTTATTGTATTTTTTTATGTTTTGTTATGTTATGTTATATGTTATTTTATTTACTTATTTTATTGTTTGTTTTATTTTTTATTTAATTGTATTATTTTATTTTCATATTTATTTTTTCATTTATTTATTTATTTATCTATGTATTCATTTATTGCTTGTTTGTCTGTTTGTTTGTTTTTTAAATTTATTTTATGTTATTTTATTTATTTATTTATTATTCTTATTTATTGTTTGTTTTATTTTTAATTTAATTAACTTAATTTTTTTATTTATTTTAATTATTTATTTATTTATGGTTTGTTTTATTTTTTATTTAATTTAATTTTATTATTTTATTTCGTTTTTATTTTTATATTTATTTTGTATGTATTTTTTTATTTATTTTACGTTATTTTATTTATTTATTTATTATTCTTATTTATTGTTTGTTTGTTTTATTTTTGATTTTATTTTTTTTGTTGTTCATCACAGTTCTCTTCATTTTATTAAATTTTTATATTTATTCTTATTTATTTATTGTTTTTGTTTGTTTGTTTTATTTTTGATTTACGGAAGAGGATTAGGGCCAAGCAATAATAAAAAAATAAAACCATCTCGAGATTAAAGTCATTATAATGCGAGATTAAACTCGTTAAATTTCGAGAAAAAATTCATTATAATGCGAGATTAAATTTAACGAGTTTTTTCTCGAAACACAACGACTTTATTCTCTATATTTAATGAGTTTATTCTCAAGATTGTATTTCGACTTTTTTCTCGAAATTTAACGAGTTTAACCTCGCATTATAATGACTTTATTCTCGATATTTAATGAGTTTATTCTCAAGATTGTATTTCGACTTTTTTTCTCGAAATTTAACGAGTTTAATCTCGCATTAAAATGACTTTAATCTCGAGATGGCTTTATTTTTTTTATTATTGCTTGGCCCTAATCCTCTTCCGTACGTATTGATTTAATTAAAAAAAAAAATTTCATCCAACCACTCTGCCGGAACCAAAGTCCAAACCGTGTTTCTGTGTCGGAACGTAAATATCAGCGTCCCGAGAGAAAATGTGAGAAGGCCAATTTTACAGCTAATTATATCGTATAAATTATATTGTAGTATTACCTATTGTTTAACTTGTTTGCATATAATATTATATAACTACAGATACTGTAAATCCAGCACGTAAAACCATTATATAAAGGGCTGTGGTTATGTCACGATTTGTTCTTTGTCGTTACGCTGGAAGTGCATTAGGGTGTCAGTTGGCTTATTACTGCAGTCAAAGTTGTATTGCAATAATCTTTTACAATCAGCAGATATCAATAAAAGGTTATTGATGGTTATATAAAGTTATTACTTTAGTGACAACATCTTCAGAATGTATTTGCGCACTGTTATTGACTGATAGCTGAATTAGAGGACTTAACATGAGTGATTGTTATTTCCTCAGGACAATGAATGGATCCTCCCCAGCAGAACACCTGGGTTGGATATTCAGCCTCAACAAGACATGATGTCCCTGGTATTGTGCTTTATGTCCCATGTAATGATATGCGTGGGGGTTTGGCTTGAGAATTTGTCACAAAATCATTCATTATTGATTCTGAATGAATCTATCTTTCTCTCTTTCCATGTCAATCATCCCTAAGAGGTTACACGGGGTCTGCCTCCTCCTCCTCTCTCTCTGTCTGTTACTGTGGTACAATCATGTGACAAGGTCTTGGGTGTCCATGAAAATGGGTCTTCGTGGTTACGTGAGGGTTCTTCCAAACAGTCGTTCAAGTTCATATGCAAGTTACACTCTTTGACTCTGTGTACAATTCAGTTTGAAGGGCCAAAATTATGTGGACACCCTCTTTCTAATTAACAGATTTGGCTATTTCAGTTACACCCTACCAACAGGTGGGAATGCCATTTGAAATTACTGCTCAACAGGTGTCCACATTTGTTTGTCCATGTAGTGTATATTCAGTTTCTAGATTCTGTATTCTTACACTCTGTATCCTCCCCGTAGTTTCTGGACTTCCACTGTGGCCGCTGTGCTGTTGTGTCCAGTTCCGGCCAGATGCTGGCCAGTGGGCAGGGCCAAGAGATTGGCAAACAGGAATGTGTGATCCGAATGAACGCGGCACCCACAGTGGGATATGAGGCTGATGTTGGGAACAGGACGAGTTTGCGTGTCGTCTCCCACACGAGTGTGCCACACCTGGTACGGCAGCAGGGATTTTTCTTTGGGCGAGAGGCGGACACCCGATACGTTGTGTGGGGTCCTGAGAAAAACATGAGGCAGGATGGAAAGGGGAAAGTTTTCAACGCTCTGGTGAAGCTGGCTAGGAAGTACCCACAAACACACATCTACACCGTCACCAGAGAGAAGATTCAGTACTGTGATGCTGTGTTTCAAAACGAGACGGGGAAGAACAGGTACACGACAAGACGTCTTTTATCTATTCTATACATTTTTTATGTTTTGTGCAGTCAAAAATATTTTATATTTAAATATCTGTGTACCATTATATTATAAAATTACAATATCTTTCTCTCTCAGGATGAAATCAGGGGCGTTCCTCAGTACAGGGTTTTTTACTATGATTTTAGCTCTGGAGATGTGTGACAGCATTCTTGTTTATGGGATGATTGACGGCTCGTACTGCAGGTGAATTAAATTGAGCTAATTTGAGCTGAATGAAAGTCAGTTTCAGTCTTGAGTTCTAATCTTTAAAGGACAGTTCACCCAAAACTAAAAATTCTGTCATCATTTATCCACCCTCATGTTGTTTAAAACAAAGACATACAGGTTTAGGAACAACATTTTGTGTGAACTATCACTTTAACTTTGTAGATTTGTAACTAATAATATAATCCCCTAATTTTGCAATCTCTATTATGTCTTGGTTGTAGTCATGCCAACCACTCCTTCGTGCCATACCACTACTATGAGCCGTCACGCCTGGATGAGTGCCGTATGTACCATGTTCATGAGCATGCAAAGAGGGGCGGCCATCGCTTCATCACAGAGAAAGTTATTTACAGCCGCTGGGCGTTGCAGGGGAAACTATGGTTTGTTTACCCATCCTGGTCACCACATCAAGATCAATAGTTAATACTTAACCAGGCTTTGTTGGGTTTGTTCAAAGTTATGTCAATCCTGAGCAGGTTTAAAAATGCAATTTTCCCCTAAAGTATATGTTTATGTTAAGGAAAAATATCTCTCCCTTCAACTGTGGGGCTTTTAGTGTTGAAATTCTGCCACCAGTTTGGCCTTTAACTTGTGCTGCTCTGCCCAGTGTTTCATTTGGTACTATTTTTACATATATAGAAATCTTAAAATGTATTCTGCATAATATTCATTATAGTGAGCCTTTTTAATTTCAGTAATGCTTTATCATATTTGTGAATATCAAATATTTAATTGTCAATCTGTTTTTGGATATTAATCTGAATTTAGAGCACTGCAAATGTGATGTTATTATAAAAAAAACACTGAACTGGCTGAACCAGTCTGTGTGAGAGAGTCTGAATCAGGAGTACGAGAAACACTGAATCCGTAGTGCGAGAGCGTCTGAATCCGGAGTGCGAGAGAGTCTGAATCTGGAGTGCGAGAGAGTCTGAATCCGGAGTTAGTGAGAGAGTCTGAATCCGGAGTGCGAGAAACACTGAATCCGGAGTGTGAGGGAGTCTGAATCAGGAGTACGAGAAACACTGAATCCGAAGTGCGAGAGAGTCTGAATCAGGAGTACGAAAACCTGTTTCGGATTCAGTGTTTCCGAAGTGTGAGAGAGTCTGAATCCGGAATGCAAGAAACACTGAATCCGAAGTGCTAGAGATTCTTAATCAGGAGTACGAGAAACACTGAATCCGGAGTGCGAGAGAGTCTGAGTCCGGAATGCGAGAAACACTGAATCCGAAGTGCTAGAGATTCTTAATCAGGATTACGAGAAACACTGAATCCGAAGTGCGAGAGTCTGAATCCGGAGTGCGAGAGAGTCTGAATCCGGAATGCGAGAAACACTGAATCAAAGTGCGAGAGAGTCTGAATCAGGAGTACGAGATATACTGAATCCGGAGTGAGAGAGAGTCTGAATCAGGAGTACGAGAAACACTGAATCTGGAGTGCGAGAGAGTCTGAATCAGGAGTACGAGATATACTGAATCTGGAGTGAGAGAGAGTCTGAATCAGGAGTACGAGAAACACTGAATCCGGAGTGAGAGAGAGATACTGAATCCGGAGTGCGAGAGAGTCTGAATCAGGAGTACGAGAAACACTGAATCCGGAGTGCGAGAGAGTCTGAATCAGGAGTACGAGAAACACTGAATCCGGAGTGAGAGAGAGTCTGAATCAGGAGTACGAGAAACACTGAATCCGAAGTGCGAGAGAGTCTGAATCAGGAGTACGAGAAACACTGAATCCGGAGTGAGAGAGAGTCTGAATCAGGAGTACGAGAAACACTGAATCCGGAGTGCGAGAGAGTCTGAATCCGGAATGCGAGAAACACTGAATCCGAAGTGCGAGAGAGTCTGAATCAGGAGTACGAGAAACACTGAATCCGGAGTGCGAGAGAGTCTGAATCAGGAGTACGAGAAACACTGAATCCGGAGTGAGAGAGAGTCTGAATCAGGAGTACGAGAAACACTGAATCCGGAGCGCAGAGAGTCTGAATCAGGAGTACGAGAAACACTGAATCCGGAGTGAGAGAGAGTCTGAATCAGGAGTACGAGAAACACTGAATCCGTAGTGAGAGAGAGTCTGAATCCAGAGTGACTGAGAGTCTGAATTCAGAGTGCGAAAGAGTCTGAATTCAGAGTGACTGAGAGTCTGAATTCAGAGTGCGAAAGAGTCTGAATTCAGAGTGACTGAGACTCTGAATCCAGAGTGACTGAGAGTCTGAATTCGCAGCGCGAGAGAGTCTGAATACAGAGTGACTGAGAGTCTGAATCCGCAGTGCGAGAGAGTCTGAATCCGGAGTGCGAGAGAGTCTGAATCCGGAGTGGGAGAGAGTCTGAATCCGCAGTGCGAGAGAGTCTGAACCGAGTGCAGAGAGTCTGAATCCGAGTGGGAGAGAGTCTGAACCCAGGAGTCGCGAGAGAGTCTGAACCGAGGAGGGAGAGTCTGAACTGAGGAGTAAGAGCCTGAACCGAGTGCAGAGAGTCTGAACTGAGTGCGAGAGATCTGAACTGGAGCGAGAGTCTGAATCAGGAGTACGAGAGAGAGTCTGAATCCGAGTGCGCAGAGAGTCTGAACTCAGAGGCGCAGAGAGTCTGAATCCGGAGTGGGAGAGAGTCTGAATCAGGAGTACGAGAAACACTGAATCCGAAGTGCGAGAGAGTCTGAATCAGGAGTACGAGAAACACTGAATCCGGAGTGAGAGAGAGTCTGAATCAGGAGTACGAGAAACACTGAATCCGTAGTGAGAGAGAGTCTGAATCCAGAGTGACTGAGAGTCTGAATTCAGAGTGCGAAAGAGTCTGAATTCAGAGTGACTGAGAGTCTGAATTCAGAGTGCGAAAGAGTCTGAATTCAGAGTGACTGAGAGTCTGAATCCAGAGTGACTGAGAGTCTGAATTCGCAGTGCGAGAGAGTCTGAATACAGAGTGACTGAGAGTCTGAATCCGCAGTGCGAGAGAGTCTGAATCCGGAGTGCGAGAGAGTCTGAATCCGGAGTGGGAGAGAGTCTGAATCCGCAGTGCGAGAGAGTCTGAATCCGGAGTGCGAGAGAGTCTGAATCCGGAGTGGGAGAGAGTCTGAACCAGGAGTGCGAGAGAGTCTGAATCCGGAGTGGGAGAGAGTCTGAATCCGGAGTGCGAGAGAGTCTGAATCCGGAGTGCGAGAGAGTCTGAATCAGGAGTGCGAGAGAGTCTAAATCCGGAGTGCGAGAGAGTCTGAATCCGTAGTGCGAGAGAGTCTGAATCCGGAGTGCGAGAGAGTCTGAATCCGGAGTGGGAGAGAGTCTGAATCCGGAGTGGGAGAGAGTCTGAATCCGGAGTGGGAGAGAGTCTGAATCAGGAGTGCGAGAGAGTCTGAATCCGCAGTGCGAGAGAGTCTGAATCCGGAGTGGGAGAGAGTCTGAATCAGGAGTGCGAGAGAGTCTGAATCCGCAGTGCGAGAGAGTCTGAATCCGGAGTTAGTGAGAGAGTCTGAATCTGGAATGTGTGAGTCCAAAAATTATCAAAAGAATTACAATTACTAGTATTTACAGATTGCTAATTATTCCTGATGGCAGTCAAATGACAGTAAAATACATTTACATTACATAATAACACTTAATGTCATTCTTATGTAAAACTTAAAGAATTTGTCTTCTGTCTGTTGTCTTTCTCTCTCGAAACCAAGAGATTTTCACTGTTAATTCATAGCGATGAATATATATATATATATGCAGAATCATAGCTGTATCAATGCATTTACACACTGATCTCCTTAAACATCAGACTCAATGGACTGCTTGTCTGAAACTCTGTTAACAGTTAGTTAACTAAGTACATAGGATATTCCACTAGGATATACTTTATATCACATTTAATTATAACACACTCAGATGTTGCAGATGTTGTACAATGTTATCAAATGTATTTTAAAAGATTGAGAATCAATCAAATTGATATAAAAAAAATATCCATCTAACATGCAACAGCTGTCATACATGATGTGCTTATAATCAGCACTGTGAGTTATTCGTATTTCCCTGCTGAATGATTGTTATAAACACTTGTTCTCATTAACTTCTGTATATCCAGAGATGAGCCGGCAATGCTTTTGAAACTATGTTTTATTCGCACTTTTAAAATTTTTGTTTGTTTTCAGTTTGTGTGGTAGATGACTTATGATTTTAATTATTATCAGCTGTTATTGTGGCTATATGTATGTTCATGTCTGTACATTATTTCCACTATTTTTGCCACAAAAATTGCATGTTGATTCTACTGAAGAATATTATTTTTATATTTAATAACAGATTTTCACTCGGTACTGAAATTTTGTTGTTTTTGTTTTCTGATCATGTTTGCAGATGCATTTTTTGTATTTAGTCCAAGATGTTACTGTTCATAAAATGCAAATTTTACTGTGGTACCTAAAATGTATTATTGTATATTAAGTATTTCATGCACGCGAGCACCAAAGATGGTCCGTGGTGCTTGTCCATCAGTGTTTATCTAGTACATATCCAATTTAACCCCAACAAATCTGACTGTACTGTTCATTAACAAATCATGTGACATTTTAAAATAATATCTTAACATTATTCAATTAAACATGTTTATTTTTACATTCTCATTTTAATGTTGTTCTGTTACATATCTAAAAAAGACCCCCAATAAATCTGACTGTACAGTTTGTTTAAAAGACTGTTATTCTGGAAAAGTGTTTTTTTTTCCTGTGTGTTCTAAATAGAATTCAAAGGAGATTCTAAATCACATCATGCAGTTCTTTTGTATGTAATTTAACTGCAGACGACTGTGGGTAATAGTGTGATCGTGATTTGACTTTATTTGATCTGTGATCACGCAGACTGCTGCTAAAGATTAGGCCTCTCTAGCTTGAAATCTGCTCTGTATCTGGCTATTTAAAGCGACAGTGTTATTAAACTGAGCTGTGTCATTATTTAATGTGTGAGTGGTTTGTATTGTTGGTCTTGTCTTTTTTAGGAATACACAACATCAATAACTATTAAAAATATTAAAACGTTTTTTATATTTAATTACTATAAAAACATTGAAGATATTATTGTCATATACATACAATTTAGGCTAAAATTATAAAATAAATAAATATATATATATATATATATATATATATATATATATATATAGTGGCCCTAAAAAGTACACTTAATATGTATTTGCACTGTGCAAAGTATCAAACCAATTGCCATTTATCTAAAAAGAGATATAGCACAAACTCACTTTTCAAGCACAACATTTGTCAAGCAAAACAAAATTGTTTGTTGGCTTTCAAATTATAAAGCAGATTTGTTGTTCAAATTTAAGATTAAAAGTAGGCTATTTTGGTACCTTATGAAGATAATAAATGTATACAAATAAAATAAGGTATACTAAAATAATTGTTTTTGTAAAACACTTGTAATTTAAATATATTTAATAAATCACTATACAATAGACTTATATATATATATATATATATATATATATATATATATATATATATATATATAGACCTATTTATTATATTTTATTATTTATTTACTATATTTATTAATATGTGAATATAAGGAAAATATTGTAGGATTAGTCAGGGGACAATAAACTATTAACTGATAGCACATTATTAAAGAAATTAATCAGTCTGTTATTCGTTTAGCATTCAAAACAAGGGTAGAATTATATTCTAATAAAATAAATAAATTAATTTAGTTTGTATATGTATTTTGATGACGGTGTGGCGCACCGCATTTATCGCGTCTCTCCCCGTCCACACTGCAAGTGAACGCGACGCGCTCTTGGTGTCTTCTTATTGGTTGATTGGATGCTGACGTCATGCAGCGTCTCTAGGGAACGTACTGGTTTTTTTGCGTCGCAAGCGCATGCGCACATCCAGCTCTGCCAGATTATTATGAGGCTGCGGAATGACTGATGATGATGCTGCTGCGCGGATCAAACAACAAAACCTGACGCATCGGTAAGAACTGCGATTAACAAACACCTTCTGCTTCATTCTAACGGGACATTTGTGATAAGTCTCTCTGATCCGTTTATTCTCGAGATCAGACGCTTTATCCTGCTGACCGAACCATCTTACAGCATCAACGGCTGTCACATACACCTTTATGATGTGTGTGTGTGTTAGCGTGTGTGTTACTTGTCATCAATGCATATGCATAATATATATATGTTTGATCTTGTTTTAAATACACTGTGGTTTGTGTATTGGTTATACAGTATTTCTCTTACAGGTGTGAAACAAAGCCTGCTGGTTGAAAGAGGCCCTTTAGGTGTGACTATCACGATTTAGCAATTTAACTAATTTAGGGAGAGAAATCAACTGGTTAACAAGACAAGGCATGTGTGACTAATAAACTAATAATGGGCAAACAAGGAGGGCACGAGTAAGACAGAGAGGCATTTGCACGATACAGAAACAAAACAAAGCCACATGCACTCACAAGACAACAAAACACCTGACTGGCATGAGCGCACATCGCCATGACTATAACGCCGGTTTCACACTGCACGCGTTAGCAGCGCGTATTCTTTTCGGCGCCCATGTTAACAGATTAGAGCATTTACACCGCACGCAGAGGCGGCGCGGCAGCGCGTAGCAGGAGCAGAGCAGGAGCAGCAGTGCCGCGATCGTTTCGGCGTCCTGTCTATTTTTGACGCGCGGCTTACGCTGAATTAAAGTGACAATGCATTGATCATGGCAAAAATACACAGCAGTTACCAAAAGCGCATTGATGATATCTATTGTGTTTTAAACAATCAAATGACCTTCATCAATTTAAAAAGATAACAAATGTCCAAAAACAAACTTGTTGCCCAAACTACAAAAACAAGTTTAAATAATTTATACTGCCAGTTTAGTTTAAGTTAGATTAATTTAAAGGGGTCATGACATGGTTTTTTTTTATTGTATTATTATGTTCCCTTAGGTGCAATTATAGTATTAATATATTTTTTTTAAGAAAAACTTTTAAAATCTAGTGATTTATGACCTTTTCCCACCCTGTTTCTCATCCTCTGATTCAAACAGTCTGTTTTGGGGGCGTTTTCCATTTAAGACTTCAGTGTTAACGCTCACTGTTATGATTGGCTAACGCCAGTGCCTATGTATCAATTATTGACGCCCCAGCCAGAACAATATGCAAGTAAACTAAGTAAAAACACTGTGATTATTCATAATGAATGAAATTGCGCTTTAAAAAGTAGTTTAAAGTTTAAAATAGATTACTTACAGTTTAGCGCCGTCGTTGTTCCCAGAATAGTCGCACGGACTTATCTTTGAGCAACAGTTTTCTGGCAAAGCCAGCATCATATTGAGATTTGTTCTCAAAACAGTCATCCTTAAAATGTACAGAACAAACGCTTAAGTTAACACTGCCGTGACTGGAACGTCCGCAAAAAATAAACTGCATCCATTTTTCCCTGACGCCTGGATCTTTCGGCAGCTTATTCAGAGGTTTTGTTTGACCACAGCCAGGAACAGCACATCTGTGTGGCATCGTAATTTTCCTGTGCACAAGTAGTCTCTGTCAGAGCTCGCTGTCCATCGACTGAACACTTGTGAGGCGACGGCGATACTGTAAATGAGCGTAGTTGTCTTGCGCTTAAAGCGTAGTTCTCTTTACGAGAGGTTCTCTCAGATATGTAAGCTAGCTTACGCTACGGAAAGATTCATCTTTTCTGAGATATTGAAGCCAAAAAATTATCCTTAATTTTTGTATCCATTGTCAACGCAGTGCGGCAGCTGCAGACCTTGAGCGGGCTAGCTAGCGAGCTCATAGGTTGCTCTGGCGCAACTGCTGCAGCCTATAGATCGAGCTTGGGCTAACTCACGATCCAATGAGAGGCGCCCGCGACCACTGCATCAAAGCCCGCCAAAAGGGCGTGACTAGAGTGCATATAAGCGTAGTTCGTGAGGCTGGAACCCTGATTTTCATCTCTTCAGCTGAAGCTCTCCCGATCGCTGACCTGGAAGCCGCGCCGCTTGAGGGGCATCTAGCAAGCGTGGATAGCGCTTAGAAGAAGCCGGCCGCCTCAGCCACCTTCAGCCATCCTGCGAAGCTACGCCATCCGACGACGTATCCTTTTATTAAGCAAGCTAGTTCTCAAGAACTATTCACAAAAGAGTACGAAGCGCTTTTTCAAGATGCCTCGCCCACTTGCGCTTCATGTCGCGCTCTTCTCAGCACAGGAGACCGCCACATCATCTGGCGCCTCTGCCTGGGACTGGGGCACGCAGAGCTCGCCTCACTGAGGGCGGATGCGATTTCTGCAGGAGTTACCGATGTCGACCCCGCGGGCTCGACCAAGCCGTCAAAGCAGAAACCGCCGCCGCTTTACCCTCAGCCACAAGAGGAAGAAGCGCCGCCACAAAGGCTGCCGGAAACTGTGGTTGAAGCGACTGCCTCGCCGAGCCTCTCCTCGAAAGCATCGCCACCCTCCCCGCTCGGACGCCAGAGTTGCCGAAGCGCCGCGACTGCTGCCATCTCGATGACGGCCGGAGGATAAGGGCTGCTGTTCCATCATGGCTTCGACAGCGCAGGAGTGGACAGGCTCCCAAGCCTCCTCCTCAGCCCAGGAATCCAGCAGGACCCGCCGAGTCGGCGGGAGTTAACACGCCTCACACAGGCCGCCGACCGCCTCGGCTCGAAAGTGGTCACCGCCCCTGAGCAGGCACCCAACAGACTCGACGGCTGCTTTCTCAAAGCCATCGCCGCTTACACCCGCGCCCGGCCGCCCCTTCCTGCCGGAATTACATACGGAGCTTGCAAAGTCGTGGAACGCCCGCTTTCAGCCAGGACCCGCTTCACACGCCTCCACCTCTCTCGGCCGGTGGACGGCGCCACTGAGAGAGGCTACTCCTCCATCCCCCGGTCGAGGACTCGGTAGCAGCACACCTTTGTCCGCCTCCGCGAGATGGCATGCTCCAAGCCTGTGCTCCCGCCTAAGGCCTGCAGAGCTGACTTCCGCCTATGTTGGCCGCTGCTTATTCCGCCACGCCAAGCCGCGATCTGCTCTGCACTCAATGGCCGCTTTACAGATCCTACAAGCAGACCTTCTTCGAGTGGGATGAGAAAGGCAGGCACCCAGAGGCTGTTACTGATCTACTGGCGCGACAGACCTCGCCCTTCAAGGCTACCAAAGCTGCAGCCCAAGCTCTAGGGAAGTGCATGGCCTCGCTGACTGTGACCGAGAGACACTTATGGCTAACACTAGCCGACATGGGAGAAGCAGAGCGCTCCACGCTCCTCAACGCACCGCCTCTCCAACCGGTCTCTTCGGCTCCGCGGTGAGTGGCATTGTTGACCGCTCTCAGAAGTCCAGAAAGCCACCCAAGCCATGAACCTCTTCCTGCCGCTGGCCGCTTAGCTCCTCTGCAGGCCGCCACGTGATCAGCCTCCTGCACGCAGCCTCTTCACAGCCTCAGTTCAACAATCTCAGACTTCTCAGCGCCGACAGGGCGTCGCCTCGATCAAGGCCAGACAGCCGCCAGAGACCGCCTCCGCTGGCCTCGATCTAAGGTAACGCTTGAAACCCGAAAGCAGCCGAGTCTTCCTAACTGTGTTGAACAAACGACGGCTCAGTCCCGCCGGCCGGACCACTGTCAAAGCTTTACCCCTGTCAGTCCCCTTCTCTCAGGCTACTACAGTGGTGAATTTAGCAGCCAACAAGCCGGTGACACTGCCCGCTTGCTCAGACTCAAACCGCTTTCACGGCGACCCAAATAAATCTTGTAAAGAGCAAACATGTCTTATGTGTAGAAAAAGTGCCCACAACCCAGTGTTCGCCTCTACACACAAGCATAACACATCCCGCGCTCCCTATCAGAGCACGCCTCATAAAGCTGTTACTTAACCGCCGAAGGCCAGAGTCAATGAAGGCGCTCACAAATGCGCAGCGCTACCATTCTCTGCCCGCTCTGTCACACCGACCAGCCCTATGTGTAGAAAATGTGCCCACAATCCAGTGTTCACTTCTGCACACAAGCACTGCATGTCTCGTGGTCCCCACCAGAGCACGCCACATAAAGCGGTTACGTAACCGCCGAGCGCTAGAGTCAATAAATGCGCCGCAAATGCGCAGCGCTACCATTCTCTGCCCGCTCTGTTACACGGCCAGCAACCATTCCTCTGTGTGTAAGTCCCGTGCTCATGACTATGCTTTAGCGATCACGTAACAGATGTGACTCTTTCCCCATTCATTCCAATCGGAAGTCACTCACAAAACAGCCTGTTCATGCTGTCTGCGCAGCAATCATGCATGAACACACTAAACGCGCCACACATTTTGTTCAGCCTGTGTGCGGCAATCAGAGCTGAATTGGCCATTCACCCTCTAGCGCTACGCTTCAAAGCCGGGAAGCTATTCCAGGGATATCCAAGTGGGTGTTAAGCACAATACAACAGGGCTATTTGCTACAGTTCGATCGCCGCCTCGCTTCAGAGCCGCTCGAAACCACTGTGAACACGGAAGCAGCGCGCATGCTTCGCTCAGAAATAGCAAGCCTTCTGTGCAAAAGGGCCATAGAAAAGTGCCACCCTCTCTGAGCTGAAGTCGGGCTTTACAGCCGCTATTTTCTTGTTCCCAAGAAAGACGGCGGCCTCAGACCCATATTAGATCTCAGGGTTTTGAACAAGGTGCTTGCAAAAAGACCGCTCAAAATGCTTACAATCAGGAAACTCCTCGCAAGATGTGCGCCAGGGGACTGGTTTATTTCTCTCGATCTGAAAGATGCATACTTTCAGATTCAGATAAATCCCCGCCACAGGCCATTCTTGAGATTCGCCGACGGCCAGGTTTATCAATACACCGCCCTCCGCTCGCCTGTCCTTAGCACCTCGCACTTTCACAGGCGCATGGATGCGGCGCCGCACTCCCCGCGGAGTCAGGGTTTGCGAATTCTGAACTATTTGGACGACTGGCTGATTATGGCTCAGTCACATATGGAGCTTCTGTCTCACAGAGCAGTTCTCCTCAGCCATCTGAACAGTTTGGGTCTTGCAGTCAATTGGACCAAGAGCTCACTACAGCCCAGTCAGACCATTTCCTTCCTGGGAATAGAACTAGACTCCGTGGCAATGACGGCTCGCTTATCTACACAGCCAAGACGCCTGTTCAGCTTACTCAGCCGCGATCTTTTCAGATGAACAGCCTCACGCTCTGAAGAAATTCCAGAGAGTGCTAGGTTACATGGCCTCAGCCGCAGCAGTACTTCAGCTGGGTTTACTGCACATGCTCGCTTCAGCATTGGCTAAACACCGCTGCCTCGCCGGGCTTGGGCCACAGGCCGCCAGCCCATCAAGGTGACTCAGACCTGCATATCAGCTCTGCAGCCCTGGACAGTGGCCGAATGGTATCAGCGGGAGTGACAATGGGAGCTGTATCTCGCCGAAAGTCATCTCGACAGACGCCGCCCAACACGGGTTGGGGCGCGGTCCGCGAGGGCTCTCCGGTTTCGCCTATGGTCAGTTCAGGAAAAGCTCCTTCACATAAATTGTCTGGAAATGATAGCGGTCGAGTACGCCGCGGCGCTTTCTCCCGTCATTCAGGGTCACCACGCCCTGGTCCGCTCGACAACAGATCTGTGGTATCCTACCTAAACCGCCAGGGCGGTGTCAGATCCAGGAACCTCTTCCATCTGACAAAACGCATACTGAGTTGGTCCCAGTGCCACCTGCGCCGCTGAGGGCGACGCACGCGCCAGGCCACCTGAACGACGGCCCGACAGACTGTCCAGAGACAATATTCCCCAGGGAATGGTCCCTGCACGCCAAACAGTCCAGACGCTATGGCACCTATTCGGCAGAGCAGAGATAGACCTCTTTAGCGCCCAAAGAGAACTCTCACTGCCCAGTATTTTTCTCGAAAGCGAGGACGCCGCTGGCCCAGGACTGGCCCAGACGCTCGCTACGCTCTTCCCTCCCGCCTCGCTATTGCCACAGGTAATGCAGAGGATCAGGGAAACGGCCACTCGGTGCTCCTCATAGCCCCGCTGGGGAGAATCAGACATGGTTCCCGAGCTTACGCAGCTGTCACTGACAGCCGCGGCCCATCCCAGTGAGAGCAGATCTCCTCTCAAGCTCAGGGCACAATCTGGCATCCCCACCCAGAGCGCTGGGCTGCATGCGCAGTGATCAACGACTACCCGCCGCCTGCCAGAAGGAGTAATAAACACCATCATACACGCTAGAGCCCCTTCCACGAGAAGACTCTATGCGCCAAAATGGTCTGTGTTCTCAAAATGGTGCACCGACAGAGACCTGGACCCACGGACATGTGGGGTGTCGCCGCTGCTCAGATTTCTACAAGAGCTGCTGGATGAGGGCAGATCCCCATCCACGCCAAAGTGAGTGGCGGCCGCTGCGGCGCTCGCTGAACCCCTGCACGGCCAGTCATGGGGTAAAACGAGCTGGTCATCCGCTTCCTCAGGGGAGCTAGAAGGATGAACCCCCGCTACTCCATCGGTTCCTATCTGGGATCTTTCTATAGTTCTCAAACTATGAAAGCCCCCTTTCGAACCACTTCAATCCGTGGATTTGAAATACCTTTCACTCAAAACCGCTTTTCTGACTGCCCTGTCATCAGTCAAACGTGGGAGACCTTCACGCGCTGTCTGTCAGCGCCATGCGGTCTTGAGTTTGGACCAAGTGACTCCAAGGTCATTTTAAAGCCTAGACACGGCTATGTTCCCAAGGTGATCGGTACTCCTTTCAGAGCACAGGTCATTTCCTATCGGCGCTGCCAGCACCGGATAGCTGAACGCGACGCCAATCTCCTTTGCCCGGTCAGAGCACTGAGATTGTATACTGCACGCCCGCTGCTTTCAGACGCCCGAAGCAGCTTTTCGCTTCGCTCGAGGGCGCACCAAAGGTCTCGCCGCCAAACAGACACTATCTAGATGGATAGTGGACGCTATTGCTGCTGCATACGCCACAAAGATCTGCCATGCCCGCTGGGCATTAGGGCTCACTCCACTAGAGGCATGGCATCCTCGTGGGCATGGTCCAGCGGAATTTCCATTCACGACATATGTGTGGCAGCGGGATGGACTTCCTCCACCTTTGTCAGATTTTACAATATGGAAGTGCCCGCTCTGCAGGCAAAACTACTAGCGGCTTATCACGCTACAGCTCCCCTGGTGAGCTGCACTGATGGGACACATTCCACACAGACCGCACCGCCTCTGTCGCTCCCGGCCCTACTATGTGCTTATGTATTACACAATCAATGACCCGCGATTCTTGCCGCCAAATATTATTTCCCCACTCATAAGGGCTCCCCGGTCCCCCTTAATTCCCTGGGGCTTATACAGTGGATGCTTGAGCACGACGGCGCTGACAATGGGTTCCCGTGAAGCGCAGTTAGCTTACGCAATACGAGAGAACCTCTCAGAAGAGAACGTATCGGTTACCTAACGTAACCTCGGCTCTCTCTAGATGAGGGAACGAGTATTGCGTAGTCGCCGCGTTCGCGCCTACCAGCTTAACTTTTCGCTTCAGTCAATGAAAACCAGGGTTCCAGCCTACTGAACTACGCTTATATGCACTCTAGTCACGCCCTTTTGGCGGGCTTTGATGCAGTGAGCGCCGGACGCTTCTCATTGGATGCGAGTTCGCCCAAGCTCGTCTATAGGTTGCAGCAGTTGCCGCGAGAGCAACCTATGAGCTCGCTAGCTAGCCCGCCAAGGTCTGCAGCCGTCGCGACTGGCGCTGATAATGGATACAAAAATTAAGGATAATTTTTGGCTTCAATATCTCAGAAAAGATGAATCTTTCCCGTGAGCGTAAGCTAGCTTACGCAATACTCGTTCCCTCATCTAGAGAGAACCGAGGTTACGTTAGGTAACCGATACGTTATCTTGTGCTGGAGGCGGTCATATGCAAACGCTGTTACGTCACTTCTAACCGTGAATCCAGAACGAGCTGTATTTTGAGCTTGATTAAATAAATGATTCGTTTAGAATGGGGAGGACGTCTTAAAATATTAAACTTGCAGGACGTTTTAATGATACAAAGACCTCTTATATACCAAAAGATCAAGGCAAATTTGGTTTCTCATGTCATGACCCCTTTAATGTATAAATGTATATACACATAACTAAATATATATATATATATATATATATATATATATATATATATATATATATATATATATATATTGTCATAAGGATGTCATGCTGATATCATGCTGACAATCATAAACAAAAGCACGTGGTGTCACAGCCGGCATGGTCGAGTGCACCTGAAAATATAATAATGGACGACACTCGTCTCATTGTGGAGGTTGAGAAACGTTCAGTTATTTATGATCCACGAAATATGCTTTATAAAGACTCACAGGCAAAGGAAAAGGCATGGGATGAAGTTGCAGTAGCTCTTGGTGCCTATGGTAAGTAATTTAAAAGTGTTTTTGACAACCTTTCCCTGGCCCAAACAACTTAACTCAATATAGAAAGTGAAATAGAATAGACATGTTATTATAGCACACATTCAGTATGCATGATTTTGTTGAATTTTCGAGAAACTGTGCTGTTTGTTATTACACACATTTATGAATTATCTTTAAGATGTTCATGATGGGTAATGTTTGTAAATTAGATGTGTATCAGACATTTCAACAATCTAAATAAAATATCTTTCTCCAAGAAACAACAAATGTAAGCATTTATTTACATTTTGCACACAGTAAGCACACATAAATAAGAGAAGCAGATGTAACTGCAAGTCGCTGCTTGGGTTCAATGGACTGCCTGTAGTTTGTTGTTTGCCTTGTTAGTTGGCCTCCAATCAGGGAAAGAATGTGATCCACTTGCTCGGCATTCATCCTGAAGAAGTTTAGGTGTCGGTCACGGTCAAGACGGAGTTCGGCGACAAGATGGTAATATGCACCATATTCTCTCCTTCGTCGGTTCATGGAGTGAACCCAAAATCTGCGTCTTTTCCGTAGTCTTCGTGATAGCAAATACAGCGCAATGGCCTTCCTTCTATCAACAACTCGCACTACACGGTCAACAAAAACAAAGATGAACCAAAAGTTATATAATATTATATTAATATTATTATAATATAAATATATTTGAAAACGAAATAAAGCAATGCCAACTTACCCATTATAGAGTAGCCTACTTTGTCTGTATACACACCGCGCGCGTCAAACGCTGCCAGTATGAAAGCAAAACGCGCGTGTCCTGCTTCCGCTCACCGTACGCACTGCTCCTGCGCTGCTTACGCGCTGCTAACGCGTGCAGTGTGAAACCGGCGTAAGGCAATATACACTCATGCCAACCGCCTAAGGTGCAACCACGCATTCTCGCACATTCTCACTCTAAACGAAACCTGAGCATACATCACGAGGCAAACGCAACGTGATGCACGCAACAGGTGACAAAACAAAACAGGACACCTGTGCGAGAGTTCGGCCACACACAAACCCGAAATCTCAGACCGAAGTGACCGAACCTCAGCACAACGTGAAGACTGCTCTCGACCCAGGCGCGCAGCGCAGTCGCGAGAGACAGACACAGAACATGGAGCATGAGCATCAGGCTATATATATATATATATGTTATATATTTATTATTTGCAAAAATATAATTCCTATATTCACTTTTGATTGTTGTGACAGTATGTTGCTCAGTACAAAATTTTGCCATCTTTATTCATTATTATTATTATTATTATTTAAAAAATGGTTAATCAATATAGAGGAATTTCATGAAAACATGTCCAGGTCACAGTTCACCTGAAAATTAAAATAATTTTTTTTCCCCTTTTGTAATCCCAATAATTCAACAAATAGCCCACTACAAATAAAATATGTAGTTATTTTATTAAATTTTCTGCATTACAATTACAGTAAGAGAATTTGGAGTGAAAACGTGCTTAATTGTCATGAAAATAATATATATATATATATATATATATATATATATATATATATATATATATATATATATATTGATTTTGGGATCAAATTTATCCAAGACATGTTCTTGACAGGTTTTTTGTGATGAAACCCATCTTTTGACATATTGTGTAATAACAGATGTCAAGTATCATCATTTCGAGGTAGTGTAGTGGTCATGCATTACTGGTTAATCAAACTAAAATATCACATTGATGTGTATCTGCTGTGACGAGCTGTCTGTATTTGCAGCCTGTTATATGACTTCAAAAGAGCTGTATCTCATGTCATGTAGTTTTTCTTAAGGGCAATGGTTTATTTATTTAGTATAATTAGTATTATTATTAGTATTATTATTATTTTGTAGTATTGGATTGATTTAGAATATTATTTACATACAGGCTAGCTAAAGAAAGGTTATATTATAATCCTATATTATAATAAATATAGAGCATGGCAAACTGATCCCACTTTCTCTTTCCAGTTCTGAAAAGTGAAACCTGATAGAAGGATATCTGAAGAATGAGACTACAGTTTGTAGATAAAGTGAGTAAAAAACAGTTTATTAGTAAATGTGTAAAATATCTTCCACTTTTCAGTGCACATTGATAGCTCAAACTTTCTATAACATTTCTATAAACATGTGATGTGCATTATATACTGTACTTGCATAATCCTTTAATGGGATAGTTCACTTAAAAAAGGACAATTCTGTTATCATCAGTGCTCTCTGTTTCTCTGTTTGATTAGCAATGGCAGCAGGGCCAGCGGATGGTAATCTATGGGGCGGTCTTCCTCATAATGACCCTCCTCATCCTCTACAGCTCCAACAGCTCAAACGAACTTTACAGCCCCTTTAGAGAGAATGACTTCCACCACGCCATCAAACAAACAAACCTCAAGAAGTGGGCTGGGAAAGAGGGATACTTACCTGTTTACGGCAACAAGGTGATGTTTTGAAAATAACAATTAATAGACGGACGGACGGACAGATGGATGATAGATAGATAGATAGATAGATAGATAGATAGATAGATAGATAGATAGATAGATAGATAGATAGATAGCAAGACAGACAGACAGACAGACAGATGATAGATAGATAGATAGATAGATAGATAGATAGATAGCAAGACAGACAGACAGACAGACAGATAGATAGATAGATAGATAGATAGATAGATAGATAGATAGATAGATAGATAGATAGATAGATAGATAGATAGATAGATAGATAGATAGATAGATAGCAAGACAGACAGACAGACAGATAGATAGATAGATAGATAGATAGATAGATAGATAGATAGATAGTAAATAGATAGACAGACAGATAGATAGGCAGACAGGCAGATAGACAGATACATAGATGAAAAGATAGATAGGCAGACAGACATACAGATAGATAGACAGACAGAACGATAGACAGACAGACAGATAGATAGATAGATAGATTAGATAAATAGTAAATAGATAGATAGATAGATAGATAGATAGATAGACAGACAGATAGATAGACAGACAGATAGATAGATTAGATAAATAGTAAATAGATAGACAGACAGAACGATAGACAGATACATAGATGAAAAGACAGACAGATAGACAGACAGATAGATAGATAGATAGATAGATTAGATAAATAGTAAATAGATAGACAGACAGATAGATAGATAGACAGACAGATAGATAGATTAGATAAATAGTAAATAGATAGACAGACAGATAGATAGATAGACAGACAGATAGATAGATTAGATAAATAGTAAATAGATAGACAGACAGATAGATAGATAGACAGACAGAATGATAGACAGATACATAGAAGAAAAGATAGACAGATAGATAGATAGATTAGATAAATAGTAAATAGATAGACAGACAGATAGATAGACAGACAGACAGAATGATAGACAGATACATAGAAGAAAAGATAGATAGATAGATAAGTTGTAAATAGACAGATAGATAGACAGACAGACAGACAGATAGATAGATAGATAGATAGATAGACAGACAGACAGACAGATAGATAGGCAGACAGACATACAGATAGATAGACAGACAGACAGACAGACAGACAGATAGATAGATTAGATAAATGGTAAATAGATAGACAGACAGATAGGTAGGTAGACAGACAGACAGATAGATAGACAGACAGAACGATAGACAGACACATAGATGAAAAGATAGACAGACAGAGAGATAGATAGACAGACAGACAGACAGACAGACAGACACAAGTTGATCAGTTGTATGTATTGTTGTTGTAGAGTATGACCCTACACTGTCATCGGTGTGCTTTGGTGACGAGCTCCAGTCACATGTTGGGGACTCATGCAGGAGAGGAGATCGATCGTACTGAGTGTGTCATCCGAATGAACGATGCTCCAACATCTGGATACGAATCAGACGTGGGGAACCGGACCAGTGTGCGCATCGTGGCTCATTCCAGTGTGTTCCGGGTCATTCGGAAACCTGCAGAGTTCCTCAATCGCTCAGAGAGCCCTGCCATCATATTCTGGGGCCCGTCGTCAAAGATCGGACGAGATGCGAAGGGAACACTGTACCGGCTCATCCATCGAGTCAGTATGACCTTCAGTAACCTCGCGTTTTTCGTCATCTCTCCCAGCAAAATGCTGAAGTTTGACACACTCTTTCAGAAAGAGACCGGCCAGGACAGGTATTCATGATAATGATAGTGTTTCATTTTATTTGATACATTGTTACAATTACGCCTTGGTAAGCTCCACCTCCTTGGTTACTGTTGCTCGCTCAGGCAAGCTTCATAGAACGGGGGGCTTATAAAGGGTTATAAGTTGATTATAACTGGGTTATAAGTTGATTCTGAATGCATAATTCTGTGGTTACATTTATTCTTGTCTATCTTGGAATCAATAAAAAATGTTAATGACAAAAAATAAATAAAAAACTTTTGTTCTAACTGTCTGTGTCCTGTTGAACAGAAAAAAGTCGCAGTCCTGGTTAAGCACAGGCTGGTTCACCATGGTGATCGCCATAGAGATGTGTGACAACATAAAGGTTTATGGAATGGTGCCGCCCAATCACTGCGGGTAAGAGAAACTGGTCTTCTAAAAATGTTTGGAACGGGCTGCAGTCATATTGATCTTGTTGTTGTAATTCTATAGACACAGAAGCTACCTCAAAATACAACACATATACTACATATATACAGTACATACAGTACCGAACTGGTAAGCAGAAGGTTGCTGGTTCGATCCCCACAGCCACCACCATTGTGTCCTTGAGCAAGACACTTAACTCCAGGTTGCTCCGGGGGGATTGTCCCTGTAATAAGTGCACTGTAAGTCGCTTTGGATAAAAGCGTCTGCCAAATGCATGAATGTAAATGTGTATTGCGCTCTGAGTCTCCAGTTGAAGCGTCTGACTGCTTCAATTTTAATTTAAGTTGAAATGATTTCATTGGCTTACATATAGAGCTTGCACAGTAATAAGAGAAGTAGGAAAGATTGTTTGATTGACCAATCAATATAGAGTATTTCAGAGAGCCGTTTCATATATATATATATATATGGATAAGATATTTCAAGTGTGAAGGCCCTGATGTTGTCTGAATTGTCTTACATGTAGGAAACATCCACAGCCCAAACGGATCCCCTACCACTATTACAAACCCAGGGGTCCGGACGAGTGCGTAACGTACCTGCAGAACGAGAGAGGGCGCCGTGGATCACACCATCGCTTCATCACAGAAAAACAGGTGTTTGCTCGCTGGGCTAAAATGTACAACATCACTTACACCAACCCAACATGGTGAGCAGCACATCCAACATGGACACCAGTTTCACAAACCAAGTCTAATGAGAAAACAATCCAGTTTATGTTCTAGTTTCACATATCTAGCTGTTGGATCCAACATGTTGACCTCCCAATCCAAAATGGATGTTGTTTCACACGCATAGCCTGTTTTAAACTGTGTTGCTCGGAAACTGGTCCGGTTGTCTGGATGATAAGAGACTGAGACAAAATGAAGGCCATTCAGGGATCCTGGAATGGATTAATGGACCAGGACCATCTGTTTTCCTTTGGAATTCTTGAGAAAACAGGTGTGAAAAGATGATTTCACTCTATCAAAGTTTTGTCTTAAGCAGAGCATTTCCAAAAACATCTACATATAACTGCCACGAAGCTCTTTTATGCCTTCCCTTTCACTATTTTTCACTCGTAATCAGTCATTTCACAGAGAATGGAGGCCTTTTAGATCGACAAAGAGAGAGTTGCCAAACGGTAGATTCATTTACATCTTGTGGTGCAATCAACTCATTTGAATGTTAGTCAATGAGCTGGAGCAGACTTCAGAATAGAAGAATGGAAATTTGAAGAATTGTACAATATTTCGAGGATGTTATATTTTGTAAATAAGGACGACGTGAATTGTTGTTCAAAGAAGTATTTTTACATGTTTATATGGTGTTAAAATGCCTGTTATAAGAAAATAACACACATTTTTAAATGACTTCTTTTGTGTACATTTTGGGTAGCTATTAAATGGATATTTCCTAATATTTCAATATGACTTTTCTCAGACCTTTATGAATTCATTAAAGGAATATTCCAGGTTCAATACAAGTTAAGCTCAATCGATGGCATTTGAGGCATAATCGCCACAAAAATAATTGTCTAAAAAAAGAAGCAAAAATCTAGGTTACAGTGAGGCACTTATAATGAAAGTGAATGGGGGCCAATCCTTATATGTTAAAAACTCACTATTTCACAAGTATAGCCACAAGACATAAACAATATGTGTGATTATTTTAGTGCAATAAAATCACTATTAAGTGATTTTAAGTTATTTCCAATTTTAAAAGAAGACTTAGAAGCCTTTATTTTGGTCACACATTATACATACATTTTTATATACAGTGAAATGTATTTGTTTTCACATATCCCAGCTAAGCTGGCATCAGAGTGCAGGGTCAGCCATGATACGGTGCCCCTGGGGCAGATTGGGTCAAGGGCCTTGCTCAAGGGCCCAACAGTGGCATCTTGGCGGTGCTGGCACTTGAACCCCTGACCATCTGGTCAGTAACCCAGAGCCTTAACCTCTGAGCCACCACTGCCCCATTTTTTGCATATCCCAACTAAGCTGGAGTCAGCCATAATCACGGTACCCCTGGAGCAAACGGGGTCAAGGGCCTTGCTCAAGGGTCCAACAGTGGCATCATGGCAGTGTTGGGGCTTAAACCCCTGACCTTCTGGACAGTAACCCAGAGCCTTTACCACCAAGCTACCACTGCCCCTTAAAACTTTGTTGTCATGACGACGTAATAAGCTTCACATTTCTGTCATTAAACCCTCCAGAAATTGTCATTAACCCCCCCAAAGGATGAGTTGAAATACTTATTTTGTGGTAATCAACATTATGCCACAAATGCTTGTATTGAACCTGGAATATTTCTTTAATGAAGTCTGATAAAATCTCCACTAAAGTTCTAGAACATTCTAGAACTCCATATAATTGGAGCGGCTGTGGCTCAGGTGGTAGAGCGGGTTGGTCACTAATCACAGGGTTGGTGGTTCGATTCCCGGCCCACATGACTCCACATGCCGAAGTGTCCTTGGGCAAGACACTGAACCCCAAGTTGCTCCCAATGCCAGGCTAGCACCTTGCATGGCAGCTCTCCCGTCATTGGTGCATGAATGTGAGTGTGAGTGTGTGGTGAATGGGAAACAGTGTAAAGCTCTTTGGTAACTGCTAAGGTTAAAAAAGGCGCCATATAAGTACAGACCATAATTCAATTCAAGATCACAGTAAGTTGTCTGATAAACAGTTTCTAGGTTTATATCATCCACCACAATGCCTTTAGATTTATTGTGACCTTTTTACCAGGCAGATTTAATGTTGAGTTTTATAAATTGAATTATTTGGCCACAGCTGTTATTATACACACACACACACACACACACACACACACACACACACACACACTTAAATATCATGCTTTGACTTGGCTCTTTTTCAAAATGAGTGTTTTCAGATGACTATTGCAAATGCAGTGCTCTGATTGGTGGACGCTGTTTACAGCACCGTGCTTTCATTGGAGAACTCAAGCTGTCGTTGGTAACAGTCCGGATGGTGCTAGTCAAGGTGTTTTGCCTTTGATTTTAAGACCCATATCCAGTGTTTGTACTATTCGAAGAGCTGATTTGGGATCAGCAACAGTGTACAGATGAATACAACAGAATCACACGTGTTATCCACAGTTGTGATTTGATTCTGAATGCCGCTGGACTGTTTTCTGGTTACGGTCTCCAATGTTAAAACTACCGACACAAGCAATCCAGACGGAAAACGTCAACCATTTTAAGTGTTAGTTGGAGTAAGTGAGTTCAGGCTCAACTTGTGCAGTTGTTGGTTGTCATAACAACTCGTAGTAGTTTATGATATCAACCTAACTAACCTTGGTACATCGCTTATCATGTACCCACTCCTTAAACTTTGACGGGTAAGGCACAGTCAAAAGACGGTTATAAACTATCGGCATTATGAAGCCGTGTTTTTTTTATTTGGCAATTTTACCAAATTTAATACACTAAACGTCACAATATAAGCTAAAACATGAGTGATGCAAGTGAAAACACTGAAGTCAGGCTTCCATTATGAATCGTGCAACACTTTCCTGAACGCGAGGTTAAGAAAAAGGTGGATAGTTTAGAGCGAATACTCTCCACCTTTTTCCTGAACATGGAAGTGTTCCACGATTCACCTGTTTACAATTTCCGGTCTCCAGTGTTTTCACCCACATCGGTGAATATTCTTAGCGGGTACCGTATTACATTTGTAGAGTGTCGAGTATTGACACTGACTACCAGCCATGGAGTCGCAAGTTTGAATCCAGGGCGTGCTGAGTGACTGAGGTCTCCTAAGCAACCAAATTGGCCCGGTTGCTAGGGAGGGTAGAGTCACATGGGGTAACCTCCTCTTGGTCGCTATAATGTGGTTCTCGCTCTCAGAGGAGAGCATGGTGAGTTGTATGTGGATACCTCAGAGAAAAGTGTGACGCCTAAACATGCGCTAGTTCTCCGTTTTAAAGCGCTCAACAAGCCACACGATGAGATGCGCGGATTGACGGTCTCAGACGCGGAGGCAACTGAGATTCGTCCTCCGCCACCCGGATTGAGTGGAGTCATTACGCCACCACGAGGACATAGAGCGCATTGGGAATTGGGCGTGGCTTGTTGAGCGCGTTACCGCAGAGACATAGTACCTGTGGAGGCTTCACGCTATTCTCCGCGCCATCCACGAACAACTCACCACACGCCCCGCCAAGAGCGAAAACCACATTATAGCGACCACAAGGAGGGTATCCCATGTGACTCTACCCTCCTTAGCAACTGATTTGGTCAATTTGGTTGCTAAGGAGACCTTGCTGGAGTCACTCAGCACGCCCTGGATTCAAACTCACGACTCCTGGGGTGATAGTCAGCATCTTGGGCAATGGGCAATGAAGGGGTATGTTATTATCTGGGGCATTTGTAATGAGATTTGTATTGCATATTGATTCTGTACATGGTTAAAGGTTGAAAGCAGTATAAGGAATGTTCTATTATCATAATTATATACTCCGAATGCAGTGATATGACCGTATGAGCTCCAATTGTTTTGCTGTGCTCGTCTCTCATTATGAATGTTCTTTACATGCCTGCCTTCAAAATAAATAAATAAATAAATGTGTACGTTTGAAAAAAGAAGCGTGAGATTCATGATTCTTTTGTTTACTGTTCTTAACACAAAACAGACATAAACAATCATGGCAGTTAATTGATACAGACAGATATTTCATCGAAATGTAAATACAAAATGATACAAATGAAATGTACATTGATAAAGAGTTCAACGAGTGTTCCCACTTTAAGTCTCAAAAGCCTTGTGTGACTTAAGCATTCACCTGAAGCTTTCACTTCCTCGCTCATTTTTGCTTTTGATTGGAAACCGTTGAACATGAACTTCCTGTTCCAGACAGTCGCAGGGTAAATCTAGATCCTGTGGTCATTCTTTGGACAAGTCAGGGAACACTGGAGTGATTTTCTGCCTCAGTCCTGAAAGGGAGATCAATGTGGCTTCCTGTAGCAATGAATAAACAAATAAAATACATTTTTAATGCTACGTTCACACCGGACGCGAATAGCGCGTCAAATTCGCGCCTACCGCGTCTAGTTATACGCTTGACCACTTTGAATCCATTCAGCGTCAAGAGCTGAAATTGACGCGCGTAAAAACAAAAGTTTGAAGCGAAATTTACGCGGCGTGACGCGCGTCAGAGGCGAAATCCGTTGACGGCCATCTTTTTACAAGATGGCTGATGTTGATCGAGCATTCGTGGAGAGAGTCACCGCTCTGTATTTGCTCTGGAGAGCAGAACAGCGGCGTATGGGTCGTCGTCGCCGTACTTGGGTCCACCAGACCCTCCGGAGGCGTTCCCAGTTCGGCGAATTTCATCATTTGCTCCAGGAGCTGCGCCTGGATGACGGCCGCTTTCAGCGGTACTTCCGCTTGTCCCGCGCCCAGTTTGATGACCTGTTGTCCCGCATCGGAGCGAGGATCACCCTTCAGGACACCAACTACAGGCGCTCTATCCCAGCTGCGGAGCGCCTGTCCATCTGTCTTCGGTTAGTAAATGTATATAAAATGTTAAATACAGTATATTAAATATATGTTAATTTACGCTATGCTAGCAATGTTTTTCAAACTGTGTGGTACGGATACCACTGTTGGTGCTCTTTCTAGTGATACTCAGTTAACTGCTGTAACGTTAACCTAAAAAATAAAATATTATTTTGGCAGACGTGATAATGTCTCTATCTGTAAGCAATATGTAGTAACGTTACTCTTTCTTTTGATAATCAGTTATTGGTTATTGGCACACTAGTGATTTAAACCATATACACATATACCCTTTTGTTTTGAAGATTCCAAACTTTGTTAAATTGCTTGCAAAATTGCTAGCAAACAAACAAATATGGTGCATTAAAGTAAAACAGACTGGTTATTGTATATAGTTGAATATGTAACTACAAGTGTACTTATAAAAATATTTTCTAGGTTTCTTGCCACAGGGGACTCATTCAGGACCATAGCGTCCAGCTTCAGGGTTGGTGTCTCAACAGTGAGCCAGATCGTCCAACAGGTTGTGACTGCAATCTGGGACTGTCTTGTGGAGGAGTACATGGCTGTGCCCACCACTGATGACTGGAGGTCCATCGCAGAAGGATTCGAGGAGCGGTGGAACTACCCTCTATGCTGTGGAGCGGTGGATGGGAAGCACGTGGTAATGAAGGCACCCCCAACTCAGGATCCCAGTTCCACAACTACAAGGGAACATTCTCCATCGTTCTCCTTGCAGTTGTGGATGCGAGGTATCGCTTCGGTTGATCGATGTTGGGGGTACGGCAGGACCAGCGACGGTGGGATTCTGGCAAACTCCGCCTTTGGACAGGCTCTCCGTGCTGGTACACTTCATCTGCCTCCTGACCAGCCTCTTCCCGGTGCTGATGAAAGAGGACCCCAGCCCCATGTCTTTGTGGCTGATGAGGCGTTCCCGCTGCGGAGGAACCTCATGCGGCCCTTCCCTGGACGCACCCTTCCTCCAGAGAGGCGTGTCTTCAATTACCGCCTCTCCAGAGCCAGGCTGGTGGTGGAGAACGCCTTTGGCATCCTCTCCTCACAGTGGAGGATGTACCGCCGCCTCATCGAGGTCCACCCAGAAGTTGCGGAGAAGTGTGTGAAGGCGACGTGTCTTCTCCACAACTTTCTGAGGTGTTCGGAGGGGAGAGAGGCACCTGCTGCAGGGGCGCGGACATGCTGGAGAGGAGCCACTGCCAGGTCTGGGTCGGGTTGCGGCCAACAACTCCTCCAGAGAGGCACTCGGGTGAGGGATGTCTTCATGGCACACTTCTCGGCGGAGGGAGCAGTACCATGGCAGCCGACGGAGTAGCGTTTGAAGTCCTCCTCATGACTTCCCCACAACGGCTCTTTTAAGAGCCACCCACAAACCTATAAAGAGCTAAACTATCTAAAAATAGTCCATTATTATTATATTTTGTTTTTTTTTCCCAGGTTGTCAGCCCCAGTTCCAGGATGTCAGGTCCACAACATGCACATTTATTAAGTTGAGACTTTTTAAAAATGTCAGGTTTTCCATGGTAGTATATCAGGTTAAATTATTTATTTATTTTTGTTTTGATGATAAATGGAGCCAGCCTCAAAAAGTAATTAACCTGTCCTGTGTTTTTTCCTTATTCAACACTGTCCAGACACTAATGTTGGTTGTCTTTACATTACAATAATAATGTTTCATATAATCTAGATTTAGATATGGAATAAATAGCAATCAATACAAAATCAAAATGTCTCATATATTGAAATCAAGTTATGTGATAAAAGATTTGCTTTGTTTGTGCATTAGAACCACACCAGGCATTTAGTCATATTACAAAATAATTTATTGAGGCCAAACATATGAAGTAATTTTAGGTATAACATTAAAAAACATATTTAGGCAAAACGTAAAAAAAATTATTTAGGCAAAACATATAAAATAACAATATGAACTGAAAAAAATGAACAATATGTGCAAACTATTTACATTAAGAGACAGGAACAAAAAGGACCTCGCTTGGAAGGTGGAAGAGCCACAGGGAACGGCATAGGAGAAGAGGAAGGAGGGCATTCTGCGTTTCCTGCAGAGCCTGCCGCCTCTTTTTTTTTTTTTTAAAGTTTACTGTGTGGGGGGTCCAATTGTTCCAAATTTAGCACAATGGTGCTATTTTCCATTGCCAATTTGTATATTTGAAATTTAACTTTTTCTTTTAAATGAGGCGGCATGCTCTGCAGAAAAGGCAGAAGGCTGAGGAGGAAGTACTCATCAGCGGAGCGTGGCGGTGGGGTTGGAGGTCGCGCCAGAGGTTGTGTCAGAAGCTCCAACAGCGTCTGCTCCACCTCCGACGGACCATCCTGGGACCGCTCACGGGGCCGCCGTCGGGCTCTCCTCCTCTGTTGGCCTGTGAAAGCAATACACAGTGCAATGAGAAGGCAGAAAGATGATACCTGATTTTCATGTTCACAGTAAAGGTTAACAATTTAATTGAAACAACAAAATTGTCTAGATATTGTGAGAATACTATCTGTGTCAGTGACATAGACAGTGCTTAAATGCAAGTGTGAAATTGTTTTGAACTATATATCAAGTAATTACAAGTTATACTTCAGACATGTACATAGATAAACATGCAAATGAACAGTAGCTAAAAAGTATGTATGTACTATTGCCTTCACACACCTGTGAGTTCAGCAGCAGGGGCTGAGGGACCAGGGACTGGGGAGACAGGAGAAGAGGCAAGGGATCTCAAAATATCCTCTTCCCCCTCTGATCATTTTCCTCTGTCAAGACAATATTAAATGTTAATACAACACGTTGGTAACAATGATCATAGAGAGATTACATTTCTTCATCTGTAAACAATGACAGCATATATGCCTTGTAATGTGGATTCATTGGAAACACACCAGTCTCTGTCTCCCACGCCGTTTCTCCAGGCTGTCCCTGGTCCTCGAGGTGGTTGTCCTCTCTGATCCGGGCCTCGACCCCCTCCATGTTACCACTAGTCTCCCGTGGGGTGACGAAGGGGTCGAGGAATCCCAAGATCTGAGAATACTTCCACCTCTTCCCAGACCCTGCTGCTGACCCACTCCTCTTGTCCATCTCCTTCCTCTTCTCCTTCAGATATGTGTCCCTGAGGCTCTTCCACATTTTCTGCAAAAGTCCCCTGAATAAACAATATCTTGTAAGCAAAAAATGTAGCTGAATATAAGTGGGAAAATAATTGTAAAATAGCGCAAGGCAGCTTGCTAGCTGGTTAGCAGGTCAATAACGTGACTCAAAAGTAGCAGGAAAATAGTTAAAAATAGCTAGCTGCTTAGCAGGGCAATAACGTGACACAAAAATGTGTAAATGTGTAATTATATATATATATATATATGCGCGTGTAAAAAATATACCCATAAATATTTTGTTCAAGAAATTACAGTGACTGTAGCATTTCTATCGTAAAGAAGTGGACAAATATTAAAGATTAATTTGTATTTACAACTTACCAGGTTGCCCAATCTCCTCACTGACCCTCTTCCAAGCGAGGTCCTTTTTGTTCCTGTCTCTGTAAAAATATGAACTGGAATCGTACAATTCCGGGTGACTGCTAACAGCAACAATTAATTTTTCCTCCATAGCTGTCAGTGATTTTGGAATGAAAGATTCCGAGCGGGAGCGGGAGTTTACGTCACTTTACCTCCTGAGTGACAGCAGGCAGCTAGGCTCCTGATTGGTTAACGCGGCGCGAATTGACGCCAAAGTTCAGATTTTTCAACTCGGGCGGCAGACGCGAATTCGCGTCAAACGCGTGAATGCACCATTCGCGCGTAACGCGCCAGACGCTCAATTCGCGCAATTCGCGCGAACTTGACGCGCGAATGAGGCGTATTCGCGTCTACCGCGCCGCGCTCTACGCCTCATTCGCGCCGCAGGAATTTTTTACGCGCGTAACGCGTCTTTGCATTGACTTAACATTGAAATCACTCGCGCCTGACGCGCTATTCGCGAGTGATTTTTGCGCTATTGCGCTATTGAGCGTCTGGCGCGTTACGCGCGAATGGTGCATTTTGTGCATTCACGCGTTTGACGCGAATTCGCGTCTGCCGCCCGAGTTGAAAAATCTGAACTTTGGCGTCAATTCGCGCCGCGTTAACCAATCAGGAGCCTAGCTGCCTGCTGCCCTCCTTCCTCTTCTCCTATGCCGTTCCCTGTGGCTCTTCCACCTTCCAAGCGAGGTCCTTTTTGTTCCTGTCTCTTAATGTAAATAGTTTGCACATATTGTTCATTTTTTTTCAGTTCATATTGTTATTTTATATGTTTTGCCTAAATAATTTTTTTTACGTTTTGCCTAAATATGTTTTTTAATGTTATACCTAAAATTACTTCATATGTTTGGCCTCAATAAATTATTTTGTAATATGACTAAATGCCTGGTGTGGTTCTAATGCACAAACAAAGCAAATCTTTTATCACATAACTTGATTTCAATATATGAGACATTTTGATTTTGTATTGATTGCTATTTATTCCATATCTAAATCTAGATTATATGAAACATTATTATTGTAATGTAAAGACAACCAACATTAGTGTCTGGACAGTGTTGAATAAGGAAAAAACACAGGACAGGTTAATTACTTTTTGAGGCTGGCTCCATTTATCATCAAAACAAAAATAAATAAATAATTTAACCTGATATACTACCATGGAAAACCTGACGTTTTTAAAAATTCTCAACTTAATAAATGTGCATGTTGTGGACCTGACATCCTGGAACTGGGGCTGACAACCTGGGAAAAAAATATATATATATATAATAATAATGGACTATTTTTTAGATAGTTTAGCTCTTTATAGGTTTGTGGGTGGCTCTTAAAAGAGCCGTTGTGGGGAAGTCATGAGGAGGACTTCAAACGCTACTCCGTCGGCTGCCATGGTACTGCTCCCTCCACCGAGAAGTGTGCCATGAAGACATCCCTCACCCGGAGTGCCTCTCTGGAGGAGTTGTTGGCCGCAACCCGACCCAGACCTGGCAGTGGCTCCTCTCCAGCATGTCCCGCACCTGGCTCTGGAGAGGCGGTAATTGAAGACACGCCAGTCATCAGTGGTGGGCACAGCCATGTACTCCTCCACAAGACAGTCCCAGATTGCAGTCACAACCTGGTGGACGATCTGGCTCACTGTTGAGACACCAACCCTGAAGCTGGACGCTATGGTCCTGAATGAGTCCCCTGTGGCAAGAAACCTAGAAAATATTTTTATAAGTACACTTGTAGTTACATATTCAACTATATACAATAACCAGTCTGTTTTACTTTAATGCACCATATTTGTTTGTTTGCTAGCAATTTTGCAAGCAATTTAACAAAGTTTTGAATCTTCAAAACAAAAGGGTATATGTGTATATGGTTTAAATCACTAGTGTGCCAATAACCAACTGATTATCAAAAGAAAGAGTAACGTTACTACAATTGCTTACAGATAGAGACATGACAGTATCATTTTTAGGTTATAGCAGTTAACCGAGTAACGTTATCACTAGAAAGAGCACTACATATTGCTTACAGATAGAGACATTATCACGTCTGCCAAAATAATATTTTATTTTTTAGGTTAACGTTACAGCAGTTAACTGAGTATCACTAGAAAGAGCACCAACAGTGGTATCCGTACCACACAGTTTGAAAAACATTGCTAGCATAGCGTAAATTAACATATATTTAATATACTGTATTTAACATTTTATATACATTTACTAACCGAAGACAGATGGACAGGCGCTCCGCAGCTGGGATAGAGCGCCTGTATCCTCGCTCCGATGCGGGACAACAGGTCATCAAACTGGGCGCGGGACAAGCGGAAGTACCGCTGAAAGCGGCCGTCATCCAGGCGCAGCTCCTGGAGCAAATGATGAAATTCGCCGAACTGGGAACGCCTCCGGAGGGTCTGGTGGACCCAAGTACGGCGACGACGACCCATACGCCGCTGTTCTGCTCTCCAGAGCAAATACAGAGCGGTGACTCTCTCCACGAATGCTCGATCAACATCAGCCATCTTGTAAAAAGATGGCCGTCAACGGATTTCGCCTCTGACGCGCGTCACGCGCGTAAATTTCGCTTCAAACTTTTGTTTTTTACGCGCGTCAATTTCGCTCTTGACGCGCGAATGGATTCAAAGTGGTCAAGCGTATAACTAGACGCGGTAGGCGCGAATTTGACGCGCTATTCGCGTCCGGTGTGAACGCAGCATGAGACAGCTTTTATTTTGTTTACTCGCATACAGTACATCTTTGTTCTTCTGCAGTCGTTTGAAGTTGAGTTTAGATAATTAGAACATAAAGAGGCTGTAAACGTAACACATTTTCGTAACAGTGAATTTAGAGAGGTGTAATTGCAGACCGATCTGAACTTATTTAAACTCTCTCTGTTCCTGTCGAATCTGTTGGCTACCTTATATTGTTTCTCCCCTTTTTCTGAGGAAGAAAACACAGACAGCAGTCATGAAAATCAGCACATAAACTAAAAAATAACTGTAAAAGCAGTTTCAGTTCTTAAAAGCTCTTACATCCCAAGAATATGTTTTGCTGTTGTTTTAAGCCAAACAGAGAAGATAACTGATATCTGTAACTTACTGTTGTTCTAAAAATACCTGATAGTAAAATTAAAATCCCATCATGATGTTTGTAAATAAAATATGTGAAGTATAGAGCAAAAATGGTCAGCCAATCTTTATCATCACCTTTTTCTTTTTTGGTAAGTTTAGTTTGGTTTTTAGTTTACTATCCTTCCATTTTTATCAGCTCTGTAGTGTACATTACATACAGAATATTCTGTATACAAAGGCTATGTCTCAACACCTAGTAAGCTGCCTGTATAGACAGCATTCTGGGCATCACTGGTAGGATTATAGACTATGGGACACAATTTATCATTACAGTAAACAATAAATAGAAAAGTCAATCACCCACTTTGTGCTTTTCATCCTCACCCTAAAATGGAAATATTATAAATACAAGAGTCATTTATACTGACTTAAATATAATGTGCCAGTTTTATTCCAGAAATGTGACAGCAGGTTACAACACACAAGATTAGATACTATTAACCACAACAAAACCATGATAATGACGTTCACCTTTTCTATTTAAAAATAAATAAATAAATAAAATAAAAAATAATAATTTAAAAAAAATATATATATATATATATATATATATATATATATATATATATATATATATATATATATATATATATACGAGCACATAAATATACAACACCCAATAAAAGAGTTTATTTAAAGGTTTTATTTTTCTTCAATGGATGTTCTTCAGCCATGCTGTTCACACTGTGTTTCACCTGAAATGATCGTGATAGAAACAAATAGTCGAAATATTTCATTCCTGACTTTTCTCGACATACTCGGAATTACACTTTTATTCAAACCACGAATATTAATTCCAACACTGATCAAAAAATGTGACATATTATTCCCAAAAAATATTTGGTGTCTGTTTTACTTAAACAGGCGACAGTTTGCATATGTTTCGCGTTATTGTGGGTGTTTCAGACGGACGCAATTTCCGGTCGCGCGTCCTCTGTGGAACAGGCTCTGAGGGAACAACACCGCGAGCTCGAGCCTTAAATAAAAACATCAAACTATCTGAAATAATCATTAAACAGCGAATTAAACAACAACTTACATAGTCGTGAAGATAACAACACAACATATATCATCATGGTAAGAAGAGAAATACTGTCAATGTCGCTTAATGTGTTTGTTTAGCGTGAGTCTGGCATGTGGCTGTGTGTGTGTGTGTGTGTGTGTGTGTGTGTGTGTGTGTGTGTGTGTGTGTGTGTGTGTGTGTTTTTGTTTTTGTTTGTGTGTATAATTCTTTATGTTCACATCAGGGACTATGAAGTTATGTGAATTTGTGCATGTGTATATGTGCTTTAACCGGCAAAGTTTAAAAACCTTGTTTTAGTGCAGCGGTTGATTGACAGCATAAAGTTTCACACTAGAACTCATTTTTTCACTGGACTCAAACAAGAGGGGTCCAAAATCATAAAAGTCTATCTAATGTCATGTATGTGCCATTATAATGGACGCTACGCCCCTCAATGTCCTAGTGCTTATAAAATGAAAACAAGTATGACTGCTAAAAATAAACCATGACAAATTTTACAGAGAGTGACGAACACAGACATTTTTTGGGCAACATCTGAACACGATGCCAAACAAACATCCCTAATAATTTAATCGCTGCACAAAACACCACTAAGACGTGCACATCCATGTTAAAAACACATATAACTTCACAAAAAATAAATAGAACATAAAATATCACATACTGTTACACAAAGGAGGGGATTCCTGTTAAAACAAGCACACACACAATGTAATCGAATGCATAGATCAATTAGATAATCCACATGAAGCACAATGTGCGCACAGCATCTGGCTAAAAACACGTTACCTTTCCTCAATGACTTCATTGGAAATTATGTAGTACGTTGTCCAGCGTCATGGAACGCTAAACCAGATTGGTGCAACCAGAGGAGGAAGTCATCCAAATATGGGCAGAGAGGATCGTTCACTGTAATTACATATGGACATCACGAGATGGCTCCAAGTGCATGACACAGACACAATGATGACTCAAATGGCACAGAATGAATCTCATTACTAAAATCATGTCTGCATGCTATGCAAAACTTTTATTTGATTGGAGATCTTTTTGGACACTAGGATAAATAAGTTTTGTAATGCTATAACTTTTGATTGCTTTGTCGTATCAACAACAATTTTATTCAGTTACAGGTGACATAATTGGGAACAAAACAAAAGCAGTTTTTCTGAGCCACCTTATTTGCACCCTGAGATATATAATGTCAAATCAGAAAATAAGAAATACGTTTTTGGCTCAAGTGTTTTTTGTGTGTGTGTGATTTATTTTTAGTTTTTCAGCAGTTTCATAGGCTGATAGTATCATAATTTTTCTGTTTTATTTAAAATGATACCAAACAATTGACCCGCCTTTTTTTGCAGAGTTATAAGCCTTTAATTTTGGGCATGCCACTGAAACAGAAAATCTTCCTAAATATTCACCAGATTAAGGATTTTGTGTATAAATATTTCACCAGATTAGTTTTTTCTTTGATCATTCACAAAATGAAGGGGGAAAAAAACGATCCGCAGCAATCACCAATAACCGATAGTTCCAAAAAGCTACTATCTGCACCGATTATTCGGTAAAACCAATACATCTAATGTATATGTGTAGCTACAATCATGTTCCCTTTAATTACCGGTATAATGTTGCTAAACTTTAGTGGAGTCATCATCAGGTCACTTATTATCAAATTGTTATATTTTCAGTCATTTTTACACAGCTCTCTGGCATTCTTGATTGTGATTTGTCAGTCATAATCAAGTATACAAATATACGGCTTAATTTGTGTTTATAAACTATCATGTTTCTGTCTACAGCCGCAGAACGAGCACATTGAGTTACACCGTAAGCGTCATGGATACCGTCTGGACCACCACGAGAAGAAGAGGAAGAAGGAGAGCCGAGAGGCACACGAACGCTCGCACAAAGCCAGAAAGATGATCGGCCTCAAAGCCAAACTTTACCACAAACAGAGACATGCCGAGAAAATCCAGATGAAGAAGACGTGAGTACACCTGTTGCTATGACAACGGCCCTTAGCATCGCAGCCTTCCATCCTACCACGTGTATAAGCTGTACTTTGCTTTTGTCTGGTTATTGTCAACATGAAATGAAACATTTAACTTCATAATACATGTTCTTGGTCTTACTGTGAATGATTCATCATTGTATGTTATTTATGCCACCTGTCATATAGAGAACACTTCACAAGCCAGTGAAATGCATCCCATTACAGTAGTAAAATGGATTGCAATGTGTCATTTTATGTTGATTTTAAATTCTAGGCAAAAAGATCTAAGTTTTGCAAACCTGTTACATGTTTATTTATGTTTGTATTAAAGCATTAAGATGCATGAACAGAGGAAGAGCAAACAGAAAGATGATGACAAGACACCAGAAGGGGCGGTGCCAGCTTACCTGCTGGACAGAGAGGGCCAAACACGCGCTAAAGTTCTCTCTAACATGATCAAACAGAAGAGGAAGGAAAAGGCTGTAAGTATCCAATCACACGAGAGTGATGCTTTTGGTTCTTTTGTGGCCGCGTAAAATTCTGTCCGAGAAATTGGGTGCAATTTTTAGATTCTTGTACCAAATACAGTGGCAAGAATTAGTATGTGAACCCTTTGGAATTAGCTGGTTTTCTGCATTAATTGGTCATAAAATGTGATCTCATCTTAATCAATGCCACAAGTATTGGCAAACACAATGTGCTTAAGCTAACAACACACACCCACAACTATAATCATTCATGTCATTATCTTGTTAAACATTCACAGTGCTGTGAAAAAAGTAAATGAACCCCTTGAATAATGATGTGAACAAAAGGTAGAGTCACGAGTTGGCAAACCAGGCATCAAATTAATTAATTGAGATTGTAGGTGTGGGTTAGCGCTACTTTGACTAATAAAAAGCACTCAAACATTTTGAGTTTGCTTTTCACAAGAAGCCTCTGCTGACGTGGACCTTGCCTCGCAAAAAAGAGATCTCAGAAGATCTACGATCAAGAATTGTTGCTTTGTATAAAGCTGGAAAGGGTTATAAAGTTATCTGGAAGAGCTTAGATATTCATCTGTCCACAGTTAGGCAAATTGTCTATAAATGGAGGTGATTTAGTACTATAGGTACTCTCTCTAGAAGTGGCCGTCCAGCCAAGATGACTCAAAAGGGCACACCGCAGAATGATCAATGAGGGAAAACATAACCGTAGAGTGACAGATAAAGACTTGAAGGAATCATTGCAACTGTTAACGTCTCTGTTCAAAACATAAAATAGGTATGGTGTCCATGGCAGGACACCACGAAGGAAGCCGCTGCTTTCTAACAAAACATTGCTGCACACCTGAATTTAGCCAAAGACCATCTTGACACTCCACAATGCTACTGGAAAAATGTTTGGGAAGAACACACAGCACTATGTATGGCATAAAAAGGGCATCGCATACCAACATGAAAACATCATCCCAAATGTGAAGTACGGTGGAGGGAGGGGCTGCTGCGGTGATTTGGGGCTGCTTCGGTGCCTTGACCGCTTGAGGGAAAAATTAATTCCCATGTTTATCAAGATATCCTACAGGATAATGGCGAGGGTTGCGGTGTACAGTTGTAGCTAGGTAAAAGTTGGGTGATGCAGCAGAACAATGACACTAAACATCGAATTAAATCCACTTCAGAATGACTTAATAAAAAATCCACCTTATAGAGTGTCCCAGTCAGAGCCCAGACCTTAACCCAATAGAGATGCTGTGGAATGACCTCAAGAGACGTTCACACCAGACATCTGAAGAATATGTCTGAGCTGAAGCAGTTCTGTAAGGAAGAATGGTCCAGAATTCCTCCTGAACGTTGTGCCGGTCTAATCCGCAGCTATAGGAAACACTTGGTTGAGGTTATTGCTGCCAAAGGAGGATCAACCAGTTATTAAATCCAAGGGTTCACTTACTTTTTCCACAGCACTGTGAGTGTTTAATGGCATGTGTTCAGTAAAGACATGAAAGATTATAATTGTGTGTGTGTTATTAGCTTAAGCACATTGTGTTTGTCTCTACTCGTGACTTTGATGAAGATGTGATCACATTTTATGAGCAATTAATGCAGATAACCAGCTCATTCCAAAGGGTACACATACTTTTTCTTGCCACTGTATTAGATAATTGGAGACGGAGAACACCTGGTACAATGTTTATTTTATTATGCTAAAACCTGCCCCAGCTATCTTTTGAATTTAGGAAAATCTGTCTCTGCACGGTTCCAAACCAATTATGCGTTTTGTTATTTGTCTCTTTAGGGTAAGTGGGAGGTGCCTCTTCCGAAAGTCCGAGCCCAGGGCTGAGGCGGAAGTTCTGAAAGTCATCCGAACTGGAAAGAGACAGAAAAAAGCCTGGAAGAGAATGGTGACCAAAGTCTGTTTCGTAGGAGACGGTTTCACACGCAAACCGCCCAAATATGAACGCTTCATCAGACCTATGGTAAAATATCACAATCAGCGTTTTGCATTCTTCTTTTGTATATTAAAGCAGTTGAAAATGCCTGACTTGAGCATCTGTTTTCAGGGTTTGAGGTTTAAAAAAGCACACGTCACTCATCCTGAACTGAAGGCCACTTTCTGTTTGCCCATCTTGGGGGTGAAGAAGAACCCCTCGTCCTCTTTATACACCACTCTGGGGGTCATCACCAAGGGAACAGTCATTGAGGTCAACGTCAGCGAGCTTGGATTGGTCACACAAGGCGGAAAGGTCATCTGGGGTGAGTGACTGGATTGGATGATAAATTGAATAACTTTATTTATATTGCAATGTCATTTTACGATGAAAATGTAATATGTCTGGTTTCAGGTAAATACGCCCAGGTGACGAATAACCCAGAAAATGATGGTTGCATTAACGCTGTATTGCTGGTGTAAGGGAAACCTGAAATGTTTAACATTGAACTGTGCCTCAGAGTACTGCTGGGATCGGCTCTTCCGTGGAATTCTGTTGTCAGTCTCTTGGGAACCGAACAATTCCATTAAAGAACATGATTGGAAGATTGCTGACCATGATAATGAAGTTCACAACTGGACCCACCACTCACAAGAACACGATCAGAAATAAAGTGCTGTTTAATTTCAAATAAAATCATCGAGTTTTCCTTGTTTCTGCTTACAATTTTCTTTGCCTTTAAACTTTAATAGTCCTCAGTGTTCTTATCCCCCAATCAGGTAATTTAGGTTATGATTTTACACGTTATACTGCAAAGTAATTATTTACAGACATATTAAGAGAGAACATGCATTTCTGCCTTCCTGTAGAGCCAAATATTAAGAGTTCATTATGCATCAAGTGAAATGTACAGCTACATTAACATGCCAACATATAAGCAAAAATATACAAGACAAAATAGAGTTGTTTTGAGTCATAAATCTTTATTAAAATAATCATGAATGTTCCTCGGGGCATTTCAATTTAATGTGTTATTATTTTTTGTGCAGTGTCAAATTTAAACAAATTAAAACTCCTGTCCTTTGAGGACAAAAATTGCCATAAAAATATTATATATTCATATTATTTTCCACTTTGACTTGGATTTTTTAACCAACATCAATCCTGATCATATTCATTCATTTTTGGGATTTAAATGCCAGTTTGTTTATATAATGCCACTGTTGTTTTTCTCAACACATGCATACAAAACACACTCTGACATCCATACCAACACACCCACACAATTTTAGCTGCATAATTTATTCAATTCGCCTGTAGTGCTCTATAACGCAGAAAATAGGAAAAAAGCTTGTATTTGCTCCATAGGCTAAACATGAGAAAAATGGCGCCATCTGGTGGAAAATATAAAAAAATGAAATTTTTTAAGGCCGGAACCGGACTGAAAGCGTAATATCATAGAATTTATGATTTTATGCTTTAATTGCACTGGGATCAGATATTGCAGTTTTAATGGGTTTCAATGGGGGACACTGAAATTGTCCTGAAGGTCCTGAGTGTGACTATTTTATGTACACAGTGTATTATAGATGTATTAAAGGAACTGAGGTTGAAATCTCAAAATTCCCCAAAAATACACACCTTTGGCTAAATGTATGCTGTTGGCATTAACACAGCCAAAATGATCGAACAAAATTTATTTTCTTTCTTATTTGTTTGATTTTATATGATTTATTTGAAATAATTAAAAGAACAGTTTAATTTCTATCCTCGTATCCTTTTTTTTTTACTATAACGTCTCCTCCCTGCCCAGTAGGTGGCGATATGCACAAAGAATGTAATTGCCAAAAACAGAAGTGAAAGTGAAAGTGGAGATTTATGGTTTAAAAAAGGACTTAAATATTGATCTGTTTCTCACCCACACCTATCATATCACTTCTGAAGACATGGATTAAACCACTTTTTACAGCTTTAAATTCGAAAAAACATACATTTTAACAATAGACGTTAAATTTCCATTTTAAATTCACTATTATTTTATATAGAATTGTTTTATAGTCTATACAGTATTTAACACAATTACATCAGAAGTAACTGTAATTAAATGACTCAAAAATTAAGAGTAATCTGTTAAATTAGTGGGTTTTTTAATGAAAAAGTAATTTAATTACAGTAATTAAATACTTAGTAATGCATTACATTGTGTATCAAAAAAATAAAAACGTTTTTTTGTGATACCACATTTTTGACAATATTGTAATTTCATATTTGATAAAAACAATAAAAAGTGTGAAAATCACCTAATGTAAAATATATATATATATATATATATATATATATATATATATATATATATATATATATATATATATATATATATATATATATATGATCCTCTGGGGTGGGTGGGGCATTACATCCTCATATATATAAATACAAATAAACATACAGTTGTTTCACCCATGTAAGCTATACAGTAGGTGGCGGTAACAATCCTAAGGAGTGAGCGGCCATTAACAAGACGACGACGACGAAGAAGAAAACAACAACCGTAAACAAGCTTGATGACGTCACAGCGTGTGTTTGAACTGAAAGGCGATGCGAAGTGTAAACCGGCGTCGGGTTTGGGCGAAGGGGCGCGAATGACGGGTGAACGTCAGCACAAACGGAAACTGACTCCGTGTCAGGTAGATCATGGCAACAGCTGGGCTGAGAATGGTCAGTAGATGGAGGAAGGAAGTGACGGAGTAGGTAGTGAGACAGAAGAGTTGGGGAACACTGGAGAATTGGAAGACAACGAGGGTAACAAAGAGTGGAAAGTTAATCAAAAGAAAAAGAATAATACAACAGAATGTGGTGAAAGGGCTTCTTTAAAGGATGATGGGGAACAATTTAAGGTATTTGTTAAGTTGGGGCAAGAAGGTACCACGTTCAGAGAGTGGAATCCGATACAACTTACAAAAGGTCTAAGGCTGCGTCTCATTTCTCCCCCTTACCCCTTCCCCTTACCCCTCCCCCTCGGTTTTGCGCGTTCATGTGAGGTGAAGTGGCGTCTCAATTCTCATTTTGATTAAGGGCTAGGGCCAAGGCGTAGGGCTACATAGCCCTTGAAACGAAGTTTGCGGAGGACTACACTTCAAAGAGAGGGGTTACAACGTATGAATTTCTCAATAGTGCCGGCATCAAACTTTTTTCATGGCTGAACGGCGAACTGAGTCGCACAAATGTAAGTATTTTCAGCAGTTTAATTGATATTATAATTATGACACTCGTGTTTTATGATACTTTTAATAAAATGTTCAAGCGGTTTTAATTGTACTGTTTTTGTTTTGAATCGCTATTTAACTGCCAGCTAGCAGTTATGCGCTATTTGTCGAGCTGAGCTATCTGATAATCCTTGACATGACACTTCATATTTATGTTTTTTAGTTGAAATCAGTGTGAAGTGATGACGGCATCTTCGTTTGTTTATGTCAGCGCTTGTCGCCTCTGTTGACGTAGCAGCCTGCTAGCGGCAAGGGAAGATGACGCAAACGGTAATCAAGTGGCGTCTCATTTCTTTGAGTACTCACTTGATATTGAGGGCCAAGGGGAAGATGCAGACAAAGGGGGAGGAGTAAGGGGAAGGGGTAAGGGGGAGAAATGAGATTGGCCCTAAGCATGTCAAAGTATGTGAAGCCAAAAGACTCAAAACTAAGAGATTTGGAGACATTTGCGACAGCTTATCAGTTATGCTTACGTTTGACGGGGAAACGTTACCAGATAAGGTTTTTGTTGGCGTTATGAGTTATGTGGTTAAGTTGTACATCCCTCCACCACTTCGATGTTATAAATGTCAACGGTTTGGGCAGATCGCGGCTGTATGTAAAGGAAAGAAGAGGTGTAGTAAGTGTGGAGGAGAACATGATTATGATGAATGTGACAAAGTTCGCAATCAATGCTGCAGTTGTGGAGGGGAGCACAGTACAGCATATCAGGGCTGTGAATTTAGTAAGAGAGACAAAGAGGTACAGATCAAGGTAACTGAAGGCATTAGCTACTCTGAAGCAGTAAAACTAGTCCCCAGAGTGAATGTAATACCACAACAAAGGGAGGGCATTGGAAATGACATAATAAATGAAGATGATGAAAAGACAAGGAAAGACAATTTAGTTGTCCGCAAACATGATTTTGTGATTTTTATGGTTGAAATTATCAATTGTTCTGCACAGACAACGAGTCGTACCGAAAGGATTAAAATTATTGTGAAAGCAGCTGAAAAATATTTGGGGATAAAAGGAATGGTTTGGGAAACAGTTAGGGATAACTTAAGTACAGATACTCAGTCTACCCAGCACAGTGCTGGTGTAGATTAAATGGTGGTAAATGTTGGCATACTACAATGGAATGCTAGAAGTTTGATAGCAAATGGCCAAGAATTTAAGAAATATGTAGATGAGTTAAGAGAGAAACCAAATATAATATGTGTGCAAGAAACATGGTTGAAATCAGAGTTAGATTTTATTATTAAGGGATATTCAGCAGTTAGAAGAGATAGAGAGAAGGGTAAAGGGGGAGGATTAGCAACTTTCATACAAAATGGTTTAAGCTATGAAATTATTAAAATAAATGATAAGAAGGAATCAATTACAATAAGGATATGGACAGGGTTCGAATTATGATTTCATCTTTGTGGGGGTCTCTTAAAAAAAAAAAAAAGTAGCCTATAAGCGTGGTGTGTGTGATAAATAATTGCTTAACACTGCACTTGATTCTTTTGATTTCAATGTTTATTAATACAGGAGTAGAGAAACGAGTAGACTGTCCTCTGATGATGTTTTTTTTTTTTTTTTTTAAATAAACCCGAATTTTGCCAAAGTTGTACCTGATGTTGGTAGCAGTCTTTTTATTTTTGGTGGCATGGTTGCTGGTTCTGAACTTTACACTATTTCTAAAATATTCTAACTGATCCCCCAGCGTGAGTTATTCTAGGTGACCGTTATTTAGAACCTGTCACTTTAATGTTTCCATGGTGACGCATCATTGCTTGTCACGTTACACAGCGCAACCGCAACACAGCGCTGAATGAATGATGATCTGCTTTTATGTCATTTTTCCTTTTTTATACAAAATATTCACAAATGTATTAGCTATAACATGAAACACTGATATTCCGATTGTCAAATATGTGCAAGTGGATGTGTTTTGTTGTTTAAACGCCTTTATAACGATCGCGTTAAGTTAGTTGAGCTGTATGTGCGATGGGCGGCGCCATGTTATTTTACAACACGTCAATTCCTCAACTTCTCACGAAATACATGAAAGTAAGTGGCCGGTGAACTGGGAGAAGCATAGAGTAAAATGTAAAGCTACTTACACAATGTGTATCTGATATGAAAACGTGTCTTATTTTAACGTAACTTTAATGGAAAGGATTATTATTGCCGCTTCCCTAGACATCAGTGTGTATTTTACAAACTCAAAATATTTTTTTGCTAGTACTTATGTGTATTTAAATGTCTGAAACCTAAAATAAACATTATGTGGTTGAAAACACAGAACAGTTGATCTGTCTATGGTTGTGATACATGACAGCAGCACTGAGCGCGTCTGTCTCTGGCTCAGCGCCAGCCAAAGCGCGAAAGCACGTTTGAATTTAGCAGTTGATCACGTGATGCACTGACCGTTCTAATCACACCGGTGTTGATCGATCATACGTGCAAAAGGGTTAACATAAACATTGAAGGAAAAAAATGCTTTATTTGTAATTTAAAATAATGGTGCTGATGATTTTTAGAGACCCCCACAAGTGTATGATTTTACTGCTTTCATGGGAGCTCATCCTCTCTCTATGGGAGCTCAGCTCCCACTGGCTCCCACGTAATTCGAACCATGGATATGGACTAGTAAAGGTTCTATTGATGTAATAAATTATTATAATCCTTGTGGGAAAATAGAGGGTAGTAATTTGGAAAATATTTTGGGATCACCACTTGGTGAGGTAATATGGTGTGGGGATTTTAATGCAAACAATACGTTATGGGGAAGCAACAGTACAGATGCAAATGGTTTAGTTTTAGAAGAGTATATTGATGACAAATGGTTGGTATGTCTTAACAATGGAGAGGGAACGCGGTTTAACTGTATAAATAATACTGAATCAGTACTTGATTTAACTTTTGTGTCCAGTATAATAGCAGGTATTAGTACATGGAATGTAGATAAGGAAACTACAATAGGTAGTGATCATTTCCCTATTATAATTAAAGTTGGATCAGGGACGTGTCAAGAAAGGATTAAAAATATTCCAAGGTGGAAAATAGAGAATGCTGAATTGGGAACTTTTTCAGGTCATTTGTGCAGATAAATGTCTTAAACTTAATGAGATTAAAGAAATAGAAATAAATGAGTTTAATAATGTATTAGTAAATGAAATAATATTGTCAGCTGAGGAATCAATACCAAAAAGTAAGGGAAATAGGAAATGTAAGGATGTACCATGGTGGAATGATGAGTGCAGTAAGGTAGTTAAAGCAAGAAACAAAGCTTTTAAATATGTTAAAAAATATCATTCTCAGGATGCTTTGATAGAGTACAAAAGAAAGCAGGCAGAAGTTAGAAAAACAATTAAGATACAAAAGCGCAACTTTTGGAGGACATTTTGTAATAGTATAGGAAGGGATGTGAAGTTATCTGATATATGGGGAATGATAAGGAGGATGGGAGGAGTTAGAAGGAATTATGAATTACCTGTATTAAATAGTGGTGATAAAGTGGCAGTTACTAATTTAGAAAAGGCTGAAGTTTTAGCTCAAACATTTAAGAAAGTGCATAGTTCTGAGAACCTCACTAAGGAAGCACAAGTGAATAGAAGGGAAGTGTTAGAAAGTTTCCCAGATGTTTTAGAAAAGAAAGGACATTCAGGAAATCCATTAGATGTACCTTTAAATATGTTTGAATTGAAAAAAGCAGTCCTTAATGCAAAACAAACTACTCCAGGAAAAGACATGGTATGTTATAAAATGGTAGCAAATATGACAGATGAAACATTAGGAATAGTACTAAATTTTTTTAATAAAATTTGGGAAATTGGTCAGCTTCCATCAGTGTGGAAACATGCAATTATAGTGTCTATTTTAAAGCCAGGGAAAAACCCATCTAGTTATAGACCAATTGCATTAACATCGCAGTTGTGTAAAATAATGGAAAGAATAATTACAGATAGAATGACTCATTATTTAGAAAGCAATGACCTTTTTTCCCCGTATCAGAGTGGGTTTCGTAAGGGACGAAGTACAATGGATTCATTAATATGTTTAAAATCAGATATTAGAAAAGCACAGACTAATAGGGAGGTGGTAATAGCAGTATTTTTTGATGTTGAGAAGGCATATGATATGATTTGGAAAGAAGGGTTATTAATTAAATTACAACAATTAGGAATTGGTGGTAAAGTATACAATTGGATTTTGGATTTTTTGTTTAATAGGAATATACAGGTAAGAGTAGGTGCAGAATTATCTGAGGTATATATAGTTGAGAATGGAACTCCACAAGGTAGTGTATGTAGCCCATTATTATTCAATATTATGATTAATGATATATTCTCAAATATTGACCAGAAAATTGGGAAATCCTTGTATGCTGATGATGGAGCATTATGGTTTAGAGGTCGTAATGAATTGTATGTTAAATCAAAAATGCAAGATGCAATTAAGGAAGTGGAAAAATGGACAAATAAATGGGGATTTAGATTATCAGTGTCTAAAACACAAGTCATATGTTTTTCAAAAAAGCATAAGATCACACCTGTATCCTTAAAATTGTACACTCAGCCTCTTGAGCAAGTGAAAGTTATTAGATTTCTTGGGATATGGTTTGATGAAAAGTTGACATGGAAGATTCATTTGGAAAAAATGGTTAACAAATGTAAAAAGATTGTTAATATCCTACAATGTCTATCAGGACAAGCATGGGGAGCAAGCAGGGCATCATTACAAAATATATATTGGGCACTAATGAGGTCTGTCTTTGATTATGGGTGTATAGTATATATGTCATCAGCAGAGTCTAATGTCAAAGCATTGGATGTCATGCAAGCTCAGGCTCTAAGGATATGTAGTGGATCTTTTAAAACATCCCCAGTGTCTTCTATGCAAGTGGAAATGGGTGAGATGCCTTTGAGGATCAGAAGGATACAACTGATGTTGGCATACTGGGTTAATGTGAGGGGACAAGTTGATAGCCACCCAGCTAAAGCTATCTTAAAAGACTGCTGGGAACACAGTAAGTCCAATTACAGAAGTTTTGGGTGGATTGGTGATGTGAAAGCTGAGAATATAGGGTTACATAAGTTACAGTACTGTTCAACGGTTTCAGTCCCTCCTATTCCTCCATGGTTTTTCCCTATACCAGATGTAGATTTAGGCATTCATAAGGAAATCAAAAATAAATCAAAGGAAGTAGCAGTGAAGGATATTGTTAATTGTTATCTGGATATGCATTTTTCTAAATATACATTTATATTTACAGATGGTTCCAAGGATCCAAAGACAGGACATGCTGGGTCAGCAGTATATATTCCAAAGAATGGGGTAATATGTCAGGAAAGAATAACAGATGATTTATCAGTATACACAACAGAGCTGGTTGCAATTTTGTTGGCCCTGGAATGGGTAGAGGGAAATGATTTAAATAACTCCGTGATTATATCTGATAGTTATTCAGCTTTAGAAAGCATGAAATCTGGGAAATCTATAAGAAATGATATAATTCATAAAATATGTATGGTTTTACATAAGTTAAATGTAAAGGATTTAAAAATTAGGTTTCTTTGGGTACCTGCACATGTTGGAGTGAAAGGGAATGAGGAGGTTGATAAACTTGCAAAACAAACACTAAAACATAATAGAATATTACAAGTTCCATATAGCAAAACTGAAGCTAAAATATTAATTAAAGCATATGCAAGATCAAAATGGCAGGAGTATTGGGTGGATCAGGATAAAGGGAGACATTTATATAATATACAACCAGAAGTGGGTATAGGAAGGATAGAGTGTAGGAGTAGAAGAGAGGAAAGTATAATTACACAGTTAAGAATAGGACACACAGGGCTCAATTCTTCATTGAAATTAATAGGGAAACATCCAACAGGGAAATGCCAACATTGTACTCATTCAGAAACTGTGAGCATATTTTATTTCAGTGCACAAAATACAGTCAAGAAAGAAACCAGCTTTTTCAGTCTCTCAGAATGATCAATCAGAATAATTTCACAATGCAAGGTTTATTAGGGAAAACATCTAGTAACATTTATCACTTTGTTATTAAGTATCTGAGAGACATAGACTTAGACAAAAGGATTTAATTTTTTTTAATTTTTTTTTTTTTTTTAGCTAAGTTCCAATATCTCTTGATTCACACTCCAGCCCAGTCGGTGGCGGTAATGCACCGTTAAGTTGGTTTGCCAACCGCCATAAAAAACAAAAGAAGAAGAAGAAGCTTGATGACGTCACAGCGTCTGTTTGAACTGAAAGGCCTCTCTTCGGTTTACGGAAGTCGCTTCGATATCACGCCGCTAAACCTAGCCCCAGCTTCTATTTAGATTAGCTGGCCTCTGTCGCCGTTGTTAAGACCGGTGTCAGACTGCAGAATGCGGTTAAGATGTTGGCTGGTGTTTGCTGTGTGTGTTGTGTGGAGTTTCACGATAACGGCGGCGATTGAACCGATCAGCACAAGCATTGCTGTCGGTATGGCGGCCGCAATCACCGGCTTTCTGGCCAGTTATCAGAACGTGCTGTATTACTTTCAGGAGTGCTGCAGACCTGAGTGGATTTCATACAATAAAACAGGTTTGTAAGGGGGTGTTTTATCTTAATTTGGTCTTCTAGGACGCAATTATGTGAGTGTTTAAGGTTTCGGTTTTGCTTTGTTCGAGATGTCATATGGCCACGTGATAAATTCACATTTAACGTTACCAAAATGAATTACATTCACATTTGTCATAATTTAAATGAATTTAAGTCCATGGTGATGCATATATTTGTAAACCATAGACTACAGGAGCATATATAATTTGGTAAAATTAGCCAACATCTAGTTTTACTTTTTTAATCAGCATGCAAATGTAATGCATACATATATTCTGGTGTTATTTTGACATTTACAGTATTACTGCTGTAAATCTAGTATTTATTTATTTATTTATTTATATATGGTACCATATAATTAGTAAAAAATGTGTGTAAAATAAATTTAGTGTTATGAAAACGTTTTTGTTAAAGTTGCTCACACATTTATTTCAAAAGTTTGACTCCTTAAATTAATAGTCATTTTGAAACATATGTATAAAATCATGACCACTTGCATGTCCTTGTGGTGGTGTAGTGACTTGACTCAATCCGGGTGGTTGAGGACGAATTTCAGTTGCCTCTGCGTCAGATGTCAATCAGTGCAACTTATCACATGGCTTTTTGAGCGCGTTACAATGGGGACATAGTGCGTGTGGAGGCTTCACACTATTCTCCGCGGCATCCACTCGCAGCGTACCCCACCGAGAGCGAGAAACACATTATAGCGTCCACGATGAGGTTACCCCATGTGACTCTACCCTCCCTAGCAACTGGGCCAATTTGGTTGCTTAGGAGACCTGGCTGGAGTCACTCAGCACGCCCTGGATTCGAACTCACGCTACCCCCAAAATGCTTTTTTGTTTTAAGAAAAGGGGGACGAGTCAAAAGTATTTTGTGGTAATCAACATCATGCCAGAAATGTAAGGCAATACGAGTGTGGGGGGTTTTGGCATAGTAGATTTTAGCTAGTAATCATATGGTTGTAGTTTCAAATCTTTCACAATAAAATTGTATTCTGTGAGGTTGTGCCAGGACTGATCCAATGTGCCCTTGAGCAAGACACTCAGCCTCAGGTTACTCCAAGCCTTTGTCAAATTCATGGTGTCTTTTTCAATGGTAACATTGTGAGTCTAGGAAATAAATTACACTGCTTCTGGTGCAGTGGCGGCTGCTGGTCTTTCAAAGAGGGGAAGCTCATTTTCGGCCTACATTATAAACTTATTTACCCTATTTTTTGCACTAAATCAATCTTAGGTGTTGATCTGCCCTGCTGTTTAATTCGAATTTTTTCCTCGTAAGGAAGACTTTCAAATGGCTTCGCCAAAATCAGGTCGACAATATTAGCACCGTCTGCCATCGTGCGCAGTTTCACCCGTACTGACGCTAGCCTAGCCTACTGTATGAATGAATGAATGAATGAACGAACCAACGAGCGAACGCTCTAAAACAAAAATATATTAAACTTGGTAAAACTGAAACAAGGAATGTGGTGTATAACTGTGTGAAATGTATTATGCAAATTGACTAGCAATTTCAGCTAAACAAATATAAAGAAATAGGTTGCAGCAGTTTGTCTTGCGACTACACTTGAGAAATCCGTGATGGGACTGAGCGTGAAATAGCTTCAGTGACTTCTTATAGTACAGATTAGCTGTCAATCAAAAGGAGATGCAGTCTTTCGACAGATCCTCCAATCATCACGCGAAGCCCGGCGTCCGGGCCAGCCCACTCCTCATTCACCCCCAGAGGCGCTGAGCGTCCGTGGGCGGGACATAATCGCAGCATTTATCCAATGACCGTCTATTTTCGGAGCACTGAAAAAAACTGTTCAGAGCAGCCCCATTGAAGTCAATGGATGCTCGGCTTCAACAGGGAAATGCACTGACGCTACGGGAATGTATGAGAAGTAAATCGAGTCAGCCGACCTGCTATATGTAATGTAGCTGATTCTGAACGAACTCGTCTTCGAGATGAACGTGTTCTAACGCATTTTTAGTCAATAAATTGTTTCCACAATAGTACATATTTGACCATTATTTTTTTGACATTATAGGGGAAGCTGAGCTTCCCTTGCAGTCTTAAAGAAATCCCCACTGTTCTGGTGATAAATAAGATCCTCTTTGTTCCTGTTTGGTTTGGTACATTACAGAATGCAGTGCATATATGACCATTTAAATCTGTTCTCTCATCCACAGGACTGAAGCATGACCTTGACACAAAGCTGTTCGGGCAGCATGTCGCTGCGCAGGTCATCCTGAAAGCCGTCACTGGTTTCATGAGCCGTGAAAACCCCAAGAAACCGCTGGTTTTGTCCCTCCATGGCTGGACAGGGACGGGGAAGAACTATGTCAGCCAGCTCATAGCTGAAAACATTTACCAGAAAGGCATGTCGAGCAGTTTCATTCATCTGTTTACAGCCACAGCACACTTTCCTCATGAGAAGCACATAGATTTGTACAAGGTAAGTTTTTTTTTTTGTTTGTTTGTTTTTGCACACAAACTCTCATAATGAACATTACAATGACATATTTCGTTGCACCACAAAAAAAACCTTAAAAATACAGTATTTTGGGGCCTGAGTAGCTCAGCAAGTATTGACACTGACTACCATCCCTAGAGTTGAGAGTTTGAATCCAGGGCGTGCTGAGTGTCTCCTAAGCAACCAAATTGGCCCGGTTGCTAGGGAGGGTAGAGTCACATGGGGTAACCACCTCGTGGTCGCTATAATGTGGTTCTCGCTCTCGGTGGGGCGCGTGGCGAGTTGTGCGTGGATACCGCGGAGAATAGCGTGAAGCCTCCACACAAGCTACGTCTCCACGGTAAGGTGCTCAACATGCCACGTGATAAGATGCACGGATTGACTGTCTCAGACGCGGAGGTAACTGAGATTCGTCCTCCGCCACCCGGATTGAGGCAAGTCACTACGCCACCACGAGGACCAAGTTGGGGAGACAAGGGGAGAAGAAAAACAAATACAGTATTTTGATGGTGTCATCAGATAGAAGTGTAAAAATGTCTCAATTTGAATGCTTTGAATTACAGAATATGTCAATTACTATTACTATCATGACACCCCAAAAAAGTTTACATCCAACATACAATGCTTGACCTATTTTTAGTTGTAACATTGTTGCAGAAAGTGCTGAAATAAACAAATGGAGCCTAATTTCATATTTCATGATGCATACTAAGAATCATAATCAAAGGTTGTGTCTGTGCATTATCATATATGTTTATAATTGTGTGTTTGTAGACACAGTTACAGGAGTGGATAAGGGGAAATGTTTCCAACTGTGCACGCTCTATGTTTATCTTTGATGAAATGGATAAAATGCATCCCGGGCTGATCGACAGTATAAAACCATACCTGGACTTTTATGACAATCTGAACGGAGTGTCGTACAGACAGGCCATCTTCATCTTCCTCAGGTCAGTGTCATCAAAATTGTATGGGAGAAAGAAGCTGTTTTTTGTGCCCTTTGACAAAAATGTCCTTTAAATGTACTCAGTACTTCATCATGTCACATTCATTCATTTTAGTCAGTTTTACTAAGAGGAAAGCAAACTACTCACCTTTTGGCTAAAGTCACTTTTTTAAGCTAATGTGCCCAATTTGTTTGGTAGAAGTTTCTAGATTTTATCTATTAAAATCACTTGAAATGGGTACTTGAAACTTAAAGCTTTAAATACAACAAACAAATCAACTAAAGATATATATATATATATATATATATATATATATATATATATGTGTGTGTGTGCTACTGACTTTCTCACCTCTCATCCCTTTGCATCCCTGAATTTTAGTCAACAAAAATAACATTTAATTTTAGGTGTCTTTAACTACTATTTACTCAAATTAAAGTATATATGATACAATGTACTTGTTGTGTAACTACATGTTCTGCTATATTCTCACAAGATTCACATTTGCTGCTATTGATGGTGAGGTACCAGGTAGGTTTTAGGGTAAGGGTTGGGTTAGTGTTTGAGGTAAAGTAAACGGTGTAACTACAGATATAATTAAATACAGGTATTTTAAATAGAAGTACAATGCAACAACACATATATACAGTACATAATAAGAACGTTGTAGCAAATGCTTGATTTCATAGTAGCTAAAGACACCTAATATATAGTGGATTCAGTAATAATGTGCAAAATTATAAAAACATGCATCATACTTTAACCAAATATTCAAAAAAAAAATATCTATATATAACAGTATTAAACAACATATTACTATGTTTAATGTGTAAGATAAAACAACATGAGAAACTGTCCTGAAGGCCTGAGATCCTGAAATAATAGCACATAATGAATATACTGAATTATTTGCTTCTATTTAGACGTTACTCTGTTGTGAATTCTTCTCATTTAGACACTTTAGGACAGGCCTATTCAACTCATGGCCCGCAAGCAAAATCCAGACGGTTTGAACATTTTCAGTGGCCTGCGTGAGGTTGTCAGTTTTCTTGGGGGCTGTTCACACCGAATGCGTTTTTTTTTTTTTTTTTTTTCTGTTCACACTTTTTCCCCCAATTGTTTTCCTGTGTAAACTTGCATTAGACAGACGTCACGTCACATATTGATGTTCTTACAGTGTCCCGTGCAGGAGTGCCCTGTTTTTTAGATGCTTTCAGAGGTTGTGCTACAGATAATACTTTTCCATAATTATGTCTTAATGGGAAGATTAAAGAACTAAAATCAAGGACGAGTTCAGAGAAACCAAAAATGTACATTTATTAATTTGGTCCTGAAAGCATGCGATTTAAGGCAAAATAACAAACTACGCTTTTATTGTTGAATAATGTTTTATTTTCTTATTATCTGATTTACTCTATTTGTTTATTTATTTAAAAAATTTTCAGAATATACTGCTGGAATATTTTTCAACATGATTATAAAATGAAAGATATAAACACACACGTTTTATTTATATAGTGAGCCAATATTATAGACCTGATATCTGATAGATTTTCATTAATTTTGATAATATTATGGCTTGGCCCGCAAGAAACAAAGATTTTTTTCTATGTGGCCCACTTGTCAATAAAGTTGAATAGCCATTGTTTAGGATATTGCTAGCATGTATTTAATAAACTGTGTATTTACTAGTTCAAGTTCAACAGACACACTTCAGTAAAATTCCCCCCTGGAGCTTAAAATGATTATAATCTTAGACTTCACAAGAAACAAAAAATCTGAAACGCACCCAAATGTCTTTCAACAACAACAACTCCTTTTCATTAGAGAAATATTTCCATCACATATCCCAATATATACAGATGGATCAAAATCTGAGGATCATGTATCATTTGCATTTGTGATCAACCATCCAAAAAAAGGAATTTCTATCCCCAATCACAGCTCAATCTTTACAGCAGAGGCAAACGCTATCGTCTTCGCACTGGACTTCATCAAGACTGTGCAACAGAGAAACTTTCTGATCATTTCAGATTCAAAATCATGTCTTCAAGCAATGTCATCTTTAAAAAATGATCACCCAATGCTTGTAAATATTCTAGGCAAACTGCTGGATTTGCAGGCCCAAAATGTCAGTATCTGTGTTTCTGTTGGGGACCTGGATACTGTGGAATCCCCGGAAATGAGCAAAAGAGGCTTTATCAGCGGATTTCCAAAAGTGTTCAATACCTCCCACTGACCTAAAACCCATAATAAATTCATACATTAAAAACAAATGGCAAACTGAGTGGGATCAATGCATCATGAACAAACTCCATGAAATCAGCTATTGTTAGCAAAAGAAGTTCCCCTGTTTTCAAATCGCTGCGATCAGATTGTCTACACCCGCTGTCGTATTGGTCACTCAGGTCGACACACAAGTTTTTAATATTAGGAGAAGATTCACCAACATCTGCCAGAATCCATTATCCCTGACACATGTTTTATTAGACTGTACTGCTCTTAACCCCGTGAGAAACCTTTCTTACTCAGTCAGCACTCAAATTTCTAACAAGGTCAAACCGAACAGAATTTTAGAGTTTTTAGGAAAAATTGATTTTAAAAACGTCTTATAGAATTCCTTACACATTTCTGGCCATGGAAATCGCCATAGAAGCTGGCATGCCTTTAAAAACAAACAAACTAATTCAAGTTCACCTGTTCATTGCTTCATTGTCTGGACAGATGTTAGTTGTGATATTACATGTAAGTTGTGAATATATCTGATTAATGTCACTGTAAAGTGATCAATGGAACGGAAGAGGCGAGAACCGGCTTGACGCTATAAATAATAGTTTAATATAAAACTTAAACAAAAGACAAACACACACATATGACGGACATGTCCGTAAACTATCTCTCTCTCTCTCTCTCCCGCACGATCCTCTGCAGTCGACCTTTATCCCTCTCGGGAGGCTTGATTAGCCTAATACGGGACCGGGTGTGTACGATCACGACCCCGCCCTCCGCCCTGCCACAGTCACATATGTAGGATGCGTTTGAGGTAATTAACCTTAGTTAAGTTAATTAAATAGAAGTTTAGCTTTTTCAGCTCACTCAGCTCAAGTGGGGAAATCAACAACTTATTAAAATTGTTTGGTAATTGTCATGATGCAACTTTCGTCTCGTTTTTCCATGTTATCGTTAATCGAAAAACTTGATTGCTTAAAACTTTAAATAATTTAGGCTTTTATGTTTGCATTTGTGTTTTGACTGTGCTTAAAGGTCACTATGTAGATAAATACATAGGATGCTGTTTGTTTTGCATGCTTGAATTGGCATTCATTTCATAGTACATTTTTGTGTTCATTTTTATAGCAATGCGGGGGGAGAGAATATCGTTGAGGTTGCTCTGGATTTCTGGAAAGCTGGAAGACAACGAGAGGAGATCAAGCTGAAGGATTTAGAGATGGCACTTGCACTGTCTGTCTTTAACAACAAGAATAGTACGTCTCCCCCCTCTCTTTCTCTCCATTCAGTACAGCATAGTAAAGCAATAAGCCACAAGATGCTAAATGTTACATTGATTTACTGTAATGCAGCAACACTTCAAATGTAGCTGATAAAGTATGTATCAAATGTAGTCCGATTTTACATCATTTTGTTGTTGTCTCTCTGTCTGTAGGTGGTTTCTGGCATACTAGTTTAATCGACAAGAACTTGGTGGATTTCTTCGTGCCGTTTCTTCCTCTGGAATACAAGCACGTCATTCAGTGCGGTTTGGCAGAGATGGGCACCAAAGGTCTCGTGCCAAAGCAGGAAGTGGTGGAACTGATGGCCCAGGACCTGAACTACTTCCCGAAAGAGGAACGTGTGTTTTCCATGCAGGGCTGCAAGATCATCTCCAGCAGACTGGACTTCTATATTAACTGAACGAGGGAGAAAAACAGAATTGATTGACTCTGTGCTTTTTTCCATGGAAACACGGACACCGAGTGTGTTGGGAAAACTGCTCTTCTAGTACAGTTCACACGCTATTGCGTTCCATGATGTCACAATCACTGATGAAAGCAAGGGGGCGATTTTTACCCAAACCAAGTGTTCTATTATAGAACTGTTTTATTAATTTCGCATCTTGCGGTTTAAGTCTTCGTTTTCAAGGATGCGTCCGGTAGAGTTTTTATTTTTTTAAAACTTTGCACATTGTGGCGCTGTGAAACACTGGATAATTTTATGTAATGTTGTCGCTCTTTATTAAGTATCATGAGTAAAACACTTTCACTTGCGTTCACTTGAAATGTCAGATAACAATTTATTTGCCTTTTGTTTGTTTTTTTTAAGAAAAAACAACATGAATTGATTGCTTAAGATGGTGATGATCGTCAGATTTCAATATCATTTTGAACTTTTCAACGAAAGCAGAATGTTCTGAAACATTTGGTCACCGTCAGGGTTTATATTTGCTTTTGTATATTTGATTTTAAGCTTTTAAGTTTGATCGGAGGTGCTATTAAGCAAATTAGTGCCCGTTTACATACAAGAAGAACATTTGAGTTGTGACTACAGTTGATGAGCATGTCAACATGCTACTTTTATATGTGTTGATAAGTAAGTCTTCATTAGTTGATCATCTTCTGCTTGGATCTTAATTGTGCATTTGAGATGTGAAGAAATCCAAGATTAAATGGCTCTAAAATATTCAAAGAATTCAATGTACATATTGATTTTGATAAAAGCTTTATGAGTTAAACATGGATTTATTTTGTCTCGCTGTGTTTTATTCTTATACTGGCCTGTAAGAGATGTGTTGATAATTTTTATTTTATTTTAAAAGTCTTCAAACTTTGAAATGTGGTTAATTTTGAAAAAACAACAACAACTTTAAAACGCTTCATATATGACAATCATTTGATGATCACTATCCCTTATAACAGGGCTTTTAAGGTCTTGAAAAGGAACAACAGTAATGCTTAAATTAATTGTTTCTATAATTATTTATCCTAATTAATTAGTTTTAATAAAGTCCTTTCGTCATTTACAGAGAGACCTGAACAAGAATGGTTTGTTCACATAAAAATGTTTTGAAAAACCTCCAAGTTTATTTCCTTTTTCTCACTAATTTCGTCACTTTACAGCCTTTTACATTTATTCATTTGGCAGACGCTTTTATCTAAAGCGACTTACAAAAGAGGAAAACGTAAGCGAATCATCTTAAGGAGACATTTGTATGAAAAGTGCCATATTACAACATTTCACTAGCAACAGAATAGTATACAAAACCGATTAAAGTGCAACAAGAATATATATATATATTTTTTTTAGCGCTCTTGGAAAAGATGTGTTTTAAGTCGTTCTTTGAAGACAGAGAGTGAGTCTGCTTCATGGATGGCGTTCCACCAGTGTGGTACGATGAAACGGAAAGTCCGGGAAAGTGTTTTGGTGCCTCTTTGTGTTGGTACAACAAGGCGAAGTTCCTTAGCCGACTGCAGGCTTCTGGTGGGTGTGTAGCTCTACAGAAATGATTTTAGGAATGCTGGAGCAGACCCAGTGACTGTTTTGCATGCCAGCATCAGAGCCTTGCATTTAATACGTGCATCAACCGGCAGCCAGTGGAGAGAGCAGACAGTGGTGTAACATGGTGCTCTCTTTGGTTTATTAAAGACCAGACGTGCTGCTGCATTCTGGATCACTCTTTTGTGTAGATGTTCCATTACTTTGATAAGTTGCTACTTTGTGTCAATGTTGTTTTTATTGTGATATCATTGATTTAAGATTTACCTGCCCTTAGACGTCATGCATAAGGTAAAACTGTATTTTTGTTTGTTTTTTCAAAACGTTTGGTGTTGATCAATCCTACAGTCTAAAGACATCTTCAGACTACAATGTCAGGTATAACAATGTAGTGCAGCATAAGAAATATTACAATATGACCAAAGATATGTTGGGGTCTGTGGAAAAACACTGATGAGCCAAAACATTATGACCACCTGCCTAATATGCTGTTGGTCCCCCACGTTCCGCCAATGCACAGACTCTAAAAGACCCCTAAAGGTGTCCTGTTGTATCTGCCACCAAGACATTAGCAGTCCTGTAAGTTTCGAGGTGGAGCTGCCGTGGATCAGACTTGTTGGTCCAGCACATCCCACAGATGCTCAATCGGATTGAGATCTGGATAATTTGGAGGCCAAGGAAACACCTTGAACTCTTCATCATGATTCTGAAAGAATTCCCCAAAAATGTGTGCAGTGTGGCAGGCACCACTGCCATCAGGGAATACCGTTGCCATGAAGGGGTGTACCTGGTCTGCAATTATGTTTAGGTAGGTGGCACGTGTCAAGTTGACATCCACATGAATGGGCGGACCCAGGGTTTCCCAGCAGAACATTTCTGTGACTTGTGCCACTGACCTTCTGTAAGTTCGGACCAGACGGGATTGCCCTCGTGCATCGATGGGCCTTTGATGCTCAACACGCTATTCCCAGTTTGGTGTTTGTCCTTCCTCGGACCACTGTCGGTAGGTACTCACCACTGGTGACCGGGAGCACCCCACAAGCCTTGCCGTTTCAGAGATGCTCCGACTCAGTCACAGTTCGGCCAATTTGGCCCTTGTCAAAGTCACTCAGGTCTTTACTCCGGCCCATTTCTCCAACATTCAACACGTTGACTACGAGAACTGATTGTTTGCTTGCCATCTAATCTACCCAGACCGTGACATGTGACCTTATTAGGAGATGATCAATGTCATTCGCTTCACCAGTGAGTGGTCATAATGTTTTGACTCATAAGTGCACTATTTTGTCCACTTAGTGTAAACAGTGTGTGTGTGTGTGTGTGTGTGTGTGTGTGTGTGTGTGTGTTTGAAAGATCAGTTACAAATGTGGATATGGGGAAATATGTCCAACTGTCCATGTTCTATGTTCATCTTTGATGAAATGGATAAAATCCCCCCTGGACTGATTAACAGTATACATCCATTCCAGGACTTTTATGATAACATGGATGGAGTGTCGTATAGATGTGCTATCTTCATCAGGTCAGTGTCATCCGGCATGTAATCATGCATATCAAGATTTGTGCGGTTTTAAGTCTTTGTGAATATGATGTCTATTACATGTCTGGAAATACTGCTTGTATTGTGCATTTCAGTATAGAGAGTTTTCTGTTCATATAGGTGGTTTCTGGCATACTAGTATACTAGTTTAAACGATAAGACCTTGGTGGATTTATTTGTGCCATTTCTTCCTCTGGAGTACATAGATATTGTTCAGTGTGGTTCACGAGGGGTCTCGGCCCAAACACAGAAATGTTGGAACTGATGGCCCGCGACCTGAACTACTTCCCTAAAGAGGAACATGTATTCGCCATTCAGGGGTGCAAGAACATCCACAACAGATTGGACTTGTATATTAACTGAACTAGAGGGAAAACAATATCAGAGTATCAAAAGAAGCGTGAACAAATGTGCTGTTAGAGAAAAACAGGGCAACTTGGTCATTCTACAATTGTGAAAACAATCTTTTTGATGAAACTTATCATACATTTAACCTGCTTTGTTAAATATTATGTCATTTGTCTTCTCTTAAAGGGACAGTTCAAGCCTCATTTACTCACCCTCCTGCCATCCCAGATGTGAATAACTTTCTTACTTCTGCAGAACACAAACAAAGGTTTTTAGAAGAATCTTTAAGCTCTGCAAGTCCATACAATGCAAGTTAATGGGAGTCCAAAATTTGAAGCTCCAAAAAGCACATAAATGCAGCATAAAAGTAATCCATATGACTCCAGTGGTTAAATCCATAACTTCTTATGCAATGTAAGTGTAGGTAAAATAAAGACATATATAAGTCATTTTTTTGTGATTCACATTCTTTGTGGATATCGCCACCTACTGGGCAGGGAGGACAATTCATAGAAAAAAAAGGACTTAAATATTGAACGGTTTCTCACCCACACCTATCATATCTCTTCTGAAGACACGGATTAAACCACTGGCCTCTTATGGAATACTTTTATGCTGCCTTTATGTGTTTTTTGAGCTTCAAATTTCTGGTCACCATTCACTTGCATTGTATGGACCTACAGAGCTGATACACACTAAACATCTCAGTCCTTTGTTTATATTTGATTATACCTCAAATGTTCTGTTTATAGTGTTATTTATTTATTTGCATTTTCATGTTAAATAAAAATCATTTTACGTTTTAATGTTGTTGCTAATCATTGACATATAGACTGTGATCCCCCATTTAAAGGGTTAAAATCCTTAAAATTAATTAATATTTGGTAGTTATGATCAGGACTGATGTTGTTTTACAAATGAACTAGTTGAAAGTGGCAATAACATTAAGATATAATATTTTTATACAATAAATCTCCACTATCACTTTCACTTCCACATTCTTCTTCTTTTGTTTTTGGCAATTCCATTCCTACTGTGCAGGGAGGAGAATTTAAAATAGTAAAAAAAGGACTTAAATATTGATCTGTTTCTTATCCACACCTTTCATATCACTTCTGAAGACATGGATTAAACCACTGGAGTCTTATGGATTACTTTTATGCTGCCTTTATGTGCTTTTTGGACCTTCAAAGTTCTGGCTTTTTTGGGTGAGCTATTCCTTTCATATTTCACTCTTCATATGCTGTAGGGGACATGACCCATTAAATCTACAGCTATATTAAAAGTAGGTACACCACAAACAACAATTCAGAAACATTTATATGTAAATGTTTCGCAAACACATTAATGTGCTAAAATGTCACAGTAAATCTTTTAATTTTTAATTTAGTTAATCCTTAATTGTTTGATTTCATCAAATAAACACAGAGTCATAAAATACCTCCTTTTGATGGTAACATTTGATGACATCTGTCAATCTGACTGCTATAGCTGTTTACAGCTCCAACGTCTTATTATTACTTTATAGAGACTATTAATACTAGAACCAGACAATATTTTATTTAATGGTGCAAGTCCACGAGATCAAGAGACCAGTCATATTTTTTCTCATACAGTCGACAAACAAATAAGGCCAGGATCACTGGATTTCAATGCATAGATACAAATATAAAACATGAGCTACTTTTTTTGTCTCAGTAAATAAACAACAATAATGAATGGCGAAATATTCGATAATTCTGATTAAATTGTAATAGCTATTATCACACTCCTGGTGGCAGCAATGTCCACATATTGTCTTTCTGAAGTTTTTATTATTCTCTTCTATTTTATTAAATATTTTCGCTTTCCAAAAAGTCTTTAAAAAAACATTAATCCCCCCACACCCCCCACCCCCCAATTATTATTATTTTTTTAAATTGTATACATTTTATAGACATTTTTACTAGCATAAAAGGGCGTGAAATAGCTAAAAAAAAAAAAAAGTAACAAGGAACAGTAACAAATGTGAGAATTACATTACAAATAAAATAAAATAAAACAGAATGAGACGAAATAAAGTAGAACAACACGAAATAATATAAAATAAACATAAATACAACACTGAAATAGGACTGACGGGCACAAAAATAGAGATTTGTTTATTTATAAAAGAATGTGATTTAGCGAAACAACATAAATAAAAGCAACATAAAAATATATAATTTAGAAAAAAATATAATAATTTAAAGATCATACTGGGCTGCCGTTGTACCCTACGTCACTTCCGATTATGCCATTTTGCGGTTGTGTATCAGTCTCGAGCTGCTGCTGCTGCTTCGTTTCCTCACCGAAACCTTTAATATAATCTCACTTTTCAGAATAAAACGGTCACATTAAACTTGTAAAATGTCAGATTTTGACAGCAACCCCTTCGCGGACCCGGACTTTAGCAACCCGTTTCAGGTAATTCCTTATAAATGCTTTTTTTCGCTTGTGTTTTGCGATATTTAAATGAAGTCACTCAGTTTTCTGTTCATTTCGATTATTTTTGTAATAATAATTTAAAAATCCATATAATCACAATGTTTTTAATGAAAAGGACTGAACCGGTTCTCAAGCAGTCAGCGGTGTGTCGATCAAAGGGTCTTTGGTTCTGCTTATGGTGGGTTTTAATATTATTATTGTCATTTTGAAGGTCCTGCTCCAGTTCTGTAGTACTATTTCGGTGTAAAACTAGCCTTTAATTAACTTTATTTTCACCACTTTAACATTGTATCTCTATTATGGATTTGCTATGATCTGTGTTGGGTACATTACTCTAAAAAAGTAATTAATTACTAGTAACTACTAATTACAAAACCTACAGTCTAATTAGATTACTGTACTAATTACTCTGTCTGAAAAGTAATTGCATTACTTATTACTAATTACTTTCTAAAACCCTAATCAACCTCGACCAGATGAAAAATACAAGGATAGACATAAAATTATTATTATTATTATTTTATTTGTCCCTTTTCTCCCAAATTTGGAATGCCCAGTTCCCAATGCACTATAATGGTGCATTCACATACAATGCAAAGCGAGCATTTCGCGCGGCAAGATTACATACAAAGTCAATTCAAAGGCACGAAGCAAATGGCGCTACCCGAACACGCAAAATCGTTTCATTCGCACGAGTTTAAATTTTACAACTCGAGCGAAAAATCAGCATGACGCATTGTTGCGAAGCCTATCAGCGTTGAGATTGTCCTGACGTACTGATGCAGTAGCAGAAGAAATCAGGAAAAATGGATGAGAAAATGTTTGTAGCGGTGTGTAGTAGAGTGCGGATCGGGCCGCATTTTTCTGTCCGAGCCCGGCCCGCGTCCGACAGGGCAGTAACCGAACCCGACCCGAACCCGAACGTCATTAAGATATTTATGTCCGAGCCCGACCCGAGCCCGACACAGTTAAAAATCTCATTTTTTTTCTCATACTAATGACACGTACGTTTGTTTGTGTAGAAAGCCCGCTTTTATTTAGCAACTGGAAGGCATTCGGTAATGTTTACAGATGTGCATAGCGCATCAGCGTGCGCCGCTACACGACCAACAAAGCGCATGTTAACACAGGCGCACAAGAGGCCCAAACAAATAGACAATTGAAATTAAATGAACAAAGCTAGGTCTACCAAAAATTGCCCAAGCTAACAGAACAAAACATTAACGTAACACAAATGCAGCTTATTGAAATGAAAATCACTCTTACCATTTTTCTCGAAAACTGTGTGGCTAATAAAACTGTAACATGGGATCTATTCACATAATCCATCAACTTCTTTTTAACGTCTTCCATCGTTGTGCTGCCAGCCACATGTAGCCAAATATGCAATATTATGCACGCATGTGTTGCGCGTTGTCACAGCAACATAAACAAATTTCCGCACACATGAAGATGGATGTTAGGGTAATATTTTAAATTTATTTTAATCACAAAAATAAACATTTGCATCCAGTTAAACATTATAATAAGCTGTTTTAAATTTCAAACGTTCAATGCCTTATCGCGCCGACGTGACCGAGCCCGACCCGAACCCGAATGTCATTTCAAAATATGTGTCCGAGCCCGGCCCGTCGGGTACCGTCGTGTCCCGTCGGGCTCGGTTCGGGTATCCATCCTCTAGTGTGTAGGCACCCTGAATTGTATGACACAGGTCAAGGTATCTGGGACTTCCACAACAGATACAGGGTAGCAGTTGTTGTGATATCAGCCATAGTTACTCGCGCAAACACAAGTTTAAACAGAAATTTAATCCAGTGGTCAAACTCGCGTGAGCAATGTGAGGCAATTTTGTATTTTTTTCGCGTTGTATGTGAACGCACCGTACGTTTTTTGCTTTCTTTGTGCATATCGCCACCTACTGGGCAGGTAGGAGATTTTATAGTAAAAAAGTTTTTTTAAATCTGACACCGCACAAAAAATAATAATGCATCAAAATCAATGTTGTTGCTAATCATTGACATATCCCAGACTGTGATAACCCCCCCACCCCCCCACCCCCCAAAAAATTTTTTTTAGTACTCAGCATTTAGTATATGGAAAATAATAAATGTTTTCATAAAAAAACAACAGTGCCATAATATAAACAAACTGGCATTTAATGAATGAATACTTAGTAGTTATTATCAGGACTGATGTAAGTGGAAAATAATATATAATATTATAATGGCAGTTTTTTGACGTGGACGTTTTTTGAGTAACTTTTTTAAATTGACACACAATGGTTAAGGGGCGGTATTAAATTAGAAAACATCCACTTTAACATTAGACGTTTAATTTCGATTTTAAAAGCACTATTGTTTTATGTAGATTTGTTCTATAGGCTGTACAGCTGTAATTCTGTATAGCCTACACAATTACATCAGAAGTAACTGTAATTAAATTACTGAATAATTAAGAGTAATCCCTTACTTTTCCAGTGGAAAAGTAATTTAATTAAAGCAATTAATTACTTAGTAGTAATGCATTACACCCAACACTGGCTATGATTATATTAAGATCATAAAGACTTTAAATCTGGCTTTTTAAGTGTTTAGCCTGACAGCTAGTAAATTAACAACAATTCAGAAACATTTCTATGGATAAAGGGTTTTGCAAACACATGAATGTGCTAAAAAGTCACAGTTAGTCTTTTAATTTTTAATTTAGTTAATCCTTAAGAGTTATTACATTTGCAGTCAGGACTACATTGATCAAAACATGGCAGCATTTGTTGTTTGCATAATGCACCAAAGCTGGTGGATCTTGTTGGAATTACACTGCTTTGTAAATTAGTTATACACATCTGCCATCTGCCATTGTTGTTTTCCTTGTCCTAGTATTCACAGGTTCAGATGTGAGTCTTGATATTTGACTTTACAGGTGTAATGGCACAGATGGGACGGGGCTGGTCTTTAGGTTATAGAGGGACAAATGCTAATTCATGCACAGCAGATTGTGACTCATGAACCATCTCTCTCTTCCTCATGTCCAGTGGTCACAAATTACCAGCACAAACCCCCATGCTATTTGCCATTAGTACCGCACAGACACAGCACATCCACATCATCAGCATTGAAAGCTGTTTGCCTCCTCAAAAGTGTTATTTTAAAGCTTGTCTGGTAAATCGTCATTGAACTGCTCAGGAGGAAACAAGGTATTTCGTTAGGTGATCAGCAGTAATGGTATGATCCCGTCATGGAGTTGCCTTGGAAACTCAATACCAGCCGTCCGACTGTATTGGGGCATGTCTTAATAATACATGCAGTCTCTTGATTGCATTGTGTTACTGACGCAGGGCTTCAGTGCATAATCTTGCTAGAAGTGAACTTTTTGCTGTGATTCTCGCTGCTTGACCGCCTGACCTCATGTTTTACCTCATGAGCGAAAATCAGTCAGATATTTACATTAGGGTTAGGCCTAGCCAATCACAGACGAGTGGTGGCATTTGGTTTTGGTTATTCTTAGCCAATCAGCATTCAGATAGTAGCATCCTCATTTACAGCTGGTTATTGTTTGAAATTGCAGAATGATGTTGCGGTCCTGGATGCTGATATAAAATACTCTCTTACACACTTGTGGAAAACACACACCTAGCTGTTGTGTATCTTTTTGCATATATGGATGTTTTTTTTCACATGGTCACTATTTTGTGTTATTTATGCATCACAGGAGATTTATGCCATTTTTGTAAAAACAAATTTCTCTGAAAGTAAATACAAATTCCCACCATAGTATATTTTCCAACAAATCTCCAATTCTGTATTGTGTTTAATATAAATCTGTTGTGGAAATTACATTTTTAAATGTTTTTTTATTTTTTATTTTAAGACTTTTTTTTGTCTTGCTTAGGCTTATTTCATAGCTAACATTTGACGTATTCCAAATACACACAATTAAATAATATTTTCATGTATGTTTTGTGCATAATTTGGCAAAACTGCAGCTTGATTGGAAATCACGGCCAATCAAAATAGTTATATTTATCTTATTTTGGTCTCATATTTAATATCTAGAATGCTTTATTATTGACTTTTTATCAGCTTAGTTAACGAGTACCGAGTAGGTCTTCACCAACTTTATTAGGGGCAAAATTGTTTGTATGGTGGAAATGACACCACAACTGTGGGACAGGGCTTAGAAAGTGCTTTTTCATTACAGTAGCAGTGTATGTGTGATTTCCTGTGTGCTGGAAAAAAGATCGGCCCTGATTCTTGCAGCTTGAGGCCTATTGGCGATCACAAGGTGGCCAATCGATCAGTGCACCCCTACCAAAAAATAAATGATGTAGGCATGGTAAAAAAGTTTTCAGTTGAGTTTGTAAAAATTAAATACAAAATAAAGGGTTGAAATCTGTTCGTTTTAAAGGGGTCAGATCATGAGAAATAGCATTTTCCTTGATGCTTTGACATAAGAGGTTGTTCTATTGTAATAACATACAGTAAATTTCAGAACTCAGAATTAATCCCCAATGCAATAAAAGCATGTATTGAAAGCAAGCTGCAAAAATGCCTCGTTCTCTACTTCTGCGAATACTCTACATCACTAGTAGGGGTGTAACGGTCCATCGATCCAATGACCAACGATCCAATGTTATCAAAACAACGCATAAATATCGATATAGAAATTTTTTTAAGATGTACCTTTATTTTAATACTCTCATTTCCGTCAGGCAATGGAGCAACCTTATTATATTCATTTGAGTTTGAGCACTAAATATGCTTTTCATGTGGGGCACGGATGTGCACGGGGTCTTTGAAGCCAAATTGTGCTGAATGTGGGACCAGGGGTGTCCCGAGGAAAAATTTAGAAAACATTCTTTAAAAAAAACAAAAAAATACATTTGTATATTTTTATTAAAGTGATAGACTAGTCTACCAACTAGTAATTTTAGTCTTTCCTTATCCATTCCAGACATCAATTTAATTTTCACAAAATTAGAACAGAAATCAATTAGTTTATTTGATTTGTTTATTATTAAAGGCTCGTAACATGCTGATTAATAAAGATACATTTAGAAGGGAAAAACGTTTTGGTCTAAAAGATGCTTTGAAACCACGTTAACTCATGCGGCGCTTCATGTCTGCACACATGCAGGGAAAAGAGGCGACGCGTGTGGAGCGGGACAGGGCAGCAATAATGCATGTTTGGTGCTAGAGAACAATATTCAAGATTACAGCGCAGAAAGATCAGAGCTGTTGTCCACATCACTGTTGTTCTGTCGTGCTCTTCACTAGAGATGATGAGCGAGCGCAACCGTTGTCATGAAGTCTTGTGGTGCGGATGGAATCAATCCGGTGTCCGACGTAGCCTAATCGTTAGCAAGGCAGCTAGCATTAGCAAGTTCATCCAGTCTGACCCTACGTTACCACTGGTGCGTTGTGAGCAAAGCTGTGAGCGTTTTCAATTCATTCCTATGTAAGCCGAGCGTCATGCTCGCTAGGTGGATTGTAGGATTGGCAGCGGTGCGGAGAAAGGTCTCTGCTACCGCTGTGAGCGCCTTTGAGCGGATTTCGTCCGCCCCAGTGGAAACATAGCCTGAGAAAGCCGAACTGCTTGTGTTTTAGCGACACGCAGTAAATATCGAAAATTCCTTGAAAGCTTATCGTGGATTTTCTTTATCGTGATATATATCGATATCGTTTTATCGCCCAGCCCTACCACTAGACATGCAATATGTGTCTTTACAGCTTAAATTATTAACCCATATACAATAAATAATAATATTATTTCTCGAACAGATTTATCGGTACTGGGTCACGACCCGGGGGTTGGAAACCTCTGTTTTAACATATTCGGATGCAATGTGTTTGATGTGCGTTATGTGTAAACCATAAAATTTAGTTTTATAATGTTGTGGAGCTTGTTCATTTTCTTCCAATTGAATTTCAAATATGGCTGTATTTGAGGGGCTGCAGGATGCCAATCAGAAGAGTGGCCGTTTACGTTGAAGCTTTAAGGATGTGCTTAGGCCAAAATGGAGCGTTTCAGACAGAGGGCCAGAGAGGGGTGGAAAATGATCATATATATTCTAAATTATGACCATTTTGGTGCAAAAACAACATTACTAACACTATCAGTGGACCTCAGGGAAGATAATAAAACTATATAAAAAAAGAGCATTTCATGACCCCTTTAATAGAAATCCACCCCTGCTCGTATATAGAGACTATTTTGTACCGTATAATTGTTTATATGATTATATGCTGCTATAGTTGTTGTTTACTAAATAGTCAAATTATTTTGTAATCCCTTTTGCTCACAAGAACATGTGCACTGATATTTAAGACAGGTTTTATTGTAACAATCAGTCAAAGTTGATGCATTAATATGAAATTAAACTGCTTCTATTATTTAATAATCATCAAGGGTATGCCATATATCCTCAAGGGATATCCTGCTATTTGGTAAAACGTCAAGAGATTTAAAATATAGATTAACTGTTAATTTAACTTCTCAAGAAAATAGAAACTGTATTTGAGCTATGAAGATGGTTTTATTTGCAGATTAAAGAATGTCTCATCGTTTGACAAACATTAAGTTAAACATTTGTTGACTTTAAAAGCACTCTCTGAATAAAACCCCAGAGTAAATAGTCTTTATCCTGAATGTAGTTCTGATAGAAATGAAGTCTTGAGTGATGCTGTCTCATCAACAAGTGGTGAGATGTGCTGTAAGATATTGCAGAATTGGTGCACAGGGTGTGTATGTGTGAAAGAGACTGAACAAACACAGTTGCGGTGGCCTTGACAGTGCTGTTTCAATGCAGCTTATAACAATGGTTTCATAATGCAACATCTCAGACTGTCACCTTCTAAAACTAGTCAGGTGTGTGTGTGTGTGTGTGTGTGTGTGTGTGTGTGTGTGTGTGTGTGTGTGTGTGTGTGTGTGTGTGTGTGTGTGTGTGTGTGCGTGTGTGCGGGCACTAGGGATGAAATGGTTCAAATTTCTCACAGTTCGGTTTGTATCACGGTTTTAGGGTCACGGATTTGGTACGGTTTGGTATTTGCTATGTTCAGAAAAAAAGTATTACTGTCAATTCCAAAGTAAGAATACTCTATTTGGTAACAAACACTTCAACAGAAATAATTGTTTTACAGTAACCGTAGTTTAACTATGGTATTTCTAGTAAAAACCTAGTAACCACAAAATCAACATGGCTACTGTCATCTTTACAATATGTAGTAAATTCATGGTTACTATATAGAAACTACAGTATTGCTATATTTATCTGGGGACTTTGGCGTAAGCGATCATGTCGATGTATTACCAGTATACGGCACTCGTGTTGAGCGATGTCTGCAAACAGTGCCTGTTTTGTAAACGTTTTTTGACCATCTCTGTTGTAATTGACTGCAAAAGGAAAATGTTTCCAGACAGGAGGGGGGCAATACATTTACATTTACATTTATGTGGTTTAGACCACTACACCACCACCACCACTTGCAATAATAACGCGAGGGGCAGTTCAGTCAGCGGCTCATTTTCTCCACTTGCCATTTTCAACTATACTCAACGCTTGCAGAACAGTGATGTCATCAAGTTGACCCACGTGAAACACAAGCGGAGCGTCTCCATCTACAGATTCATTCTGCTGCATTAGTGGAGGTTGTACCTGTGTGTGTCTGTTTGACGCTTTATTTCCTTCACAAAATCTTGTGCTTGACTTGAGGTGAACCCCGGTGCCAATTCTTACCGAAGCGCGGGTGGCGAACCGTACGGTTAGTTTTTTTACTGAGAACCGTTACACCCCTAGTAGGCACACATGAAGTGTTACCGTGGTAAGAATACTTTCTGGCTGTCTAAATAAGGTCTACCCTGAAAGCCCGTCTTATTCTCTGTCACTCAGTAACGGGTAATGAGGACATAAGAAGACAGTGGGACCTCTATTGATCTGATTAGATGGATGTTTCTGGAGGTCTGGAGTGCTCTGCAGATGCGGGAGAACCTGTTACAGTGAGCACCTGTCACTGTGTGTGTGTGTGTGTGTGTGTGTGTGTGTGTGTGTGTGTGTGTGTGTGTGTGTGTGTTTGCCTTATTTAGAGTGTTTGTCGAGGGAGTGATGACTAAGAAGAGTAATTTCATTTCAGTTTCTCTCTTTGTCAGTACAGGAACGGTACAGTCACATGATGTTTTCTCTGAATGAGAGATTTGTCATATCAGACTCTGATCAGAAGTGATTCCTCTCAGATCTACAGTGTCCTATTGTATCTCTCAGATTAAACGGCTGTCTTTAAGAATGATCCCTTGTGTCTGCAGGACGTTGTTTTGTTTCCTCTTTGTTCTTGTCCAGCAGAGTGGGTGTGTGGAATCGTTATTGCATCTCGCCTGCCGTGTTACATGGAAGCAGATTTCATTGAAATACCTATGAGATGGGAAAGCGGTGTACTAATATGTATGCTAGCAGTACTATGTCGTATGTAAAATGAGGATGTCCCAGATCATAAGACATGGATGGTAGGGCTGCACGATTATAGCAAAAATCATAATTGTCGATTATTGCTCTTGATATTGTAATCGCGATTATTAAGGTTAATTAAAACGTTTAATAACCGTGAAGTCACAAAGTAAGAAAATATTTAAATGGTGGATATGAGCTGCGCTCCAGTTTCTTTTAAGCATCTTTTAAGCATTATATTATATTGTATTTTATATTGTAATAATCTTTGTTAAGGTAAGGCAAATTAAAATGATTGTAAATTGATGGTATAGAATAAATGTAATTACTGCTTAAATTATTAATCCACATACAGTAAATAATATGGCATATTCAATATTCAAATTTATTAAGTGCCTATTTAAATTGACCAAGTTACTTATTGTACTTTGGTGGATAGGGGATCATTCATCCCGTTAGATCTTCAATGGTGATCTTGTTCATGTAAGATCTTTGTTAGATCATTTTTGGTGCGAGTTCAAAGCGAGCGGTGTAGTATGCAATGAATCCAAAATAAATACAAAGTGCTTTTCGCTCTTGTTCTACAGCTTCTTTTCAAGTGTCAGGTGATGTTTCTTCCGTATTAATTTTCGTGTTCCACGCAAACAGAACTAGATCATAAAGCAAGCATCGGGGCATTCAGATGGTTTAAAACTTGTGCATTAGTATCAGATGTCATACAGATAGGATGGAGGACTAATCTAAGCGGCTCTGATTGGCTATTACCATTTCATTGCTCAACAGACATGTAAGTGATTGGTTAGAATACTCAACCAATGCAAAAACCATTGACTTAAATCGAACGCTGTAATCGTCAGTTTTCACGATTACATAATCGTAATCGCGTTTAGTCATTTTAGAAACCTTTTATGAAACTGTATGAAGGCCTGAGTTTCAAGACAGTTGATTCAATTAGCTTGATTACTATTTGATTCGATTCTGGTTAATTTGGGTATATTTCAGTTATAATGTTTAGTTTGCTTACATATGAAAGTAATTTCTAGAATTTCCATAACTTAACAAAATAATTACTAATTTGAGTAAACATTGCTTAAAGTAAATTATTTAATTCAAGTAAACTGTCAGTAAAAAATTGAGAACAGAGAAACAAATTTCAAGCTATAGAACAAATACAATTAAAGGAGTATTGCGGGTTCAATACAAGTTAAGCTCAATCGATAGAATTTGTGACTATTGATTACCACACCAAATCATTTAGACTAAAGTGAAAATGGAGGTTACAGTGAGACACAATGGAAATTAATGAGGACTGTTTTTGGAGGGTTTAAAGGCAGAAATGTGAAGCTCATCATTTTATAAAAGCACCTACATTAATTCTTCTGTTAAAATGAATTTATTATTGGGGCTGTAAAGTTGTTAAATCATTGTTTTTGCAGGATTACACCGTTGTAAAGTTTGAAGTTGTAAAATTGGCAATAACTTTACACAGAAAAGGTTAGAAAGTGATTTTATCACACTAAAGTCATGTTTACACATATTTTTTACATCCTGTGACTTTTGAAACATTATTTTAACGTTTACAGATTTGCATCATTCATTTCCATTGGAAGTGCCTCACTGTAACCCAGACTTAAAAGAAAAGGAGGCACAAGTCAAAAAAATTTTTTTGGTAAACAACATTATGCCACATATGCTGTCAATTGAGCTTAACTTGTGTTAAACCTGGAATATTACTTCAAGAAAATAGTGCAATAGTGCAAACCACAGCAATGTCAAATAAGCAAACGTCAGTCCTTTTTAAAAAGTAACTATTTAAATAATCGTCTTTAATGTATAATTATAATACATTCATATTTTTTAAAGCTACTTAAGTTATCCAGCTGAGAGCAGGAAGTGGTTTTCTAATTTTCTTGTTGTTGTTGTTGATGATCTTTTTTCTCCCCAATTTGGAATGCCCAATTCCCAATGCGCTCTTAGTCCTCGTGATGGCGTAGTGACGCGTCCCAATCCTGGTGGCGGAGGACGAATCTCATTTGCCTACACGTCTGAGACCGTCCATCTGCGCATTACATGGCTTGTTGAGCTTGTTACCGCGGAGACGTGGCATCCACGCACAACTCACCACGCACCCCACCAAGAGCGAGAACCACATTATAGCGACCACGAGGAGGTTACCCCATGTGACCCTATCAACAGGGCCAATTGTGCTCCAGAGCATAACTGGGGTGAATTTCTTTCTACAGAGGAAATTCTAATATAAAGCTCTATAAGGAGGAAATCAACCCCCTCTCTGCTAGACATCCCCTTCATTATAAACAGCACTGATGAGGTAAAAAGAAATCAATTAAGACACGTGATCAGCTTTTAAAATACACATCATAATCCTTACTAAAATGTTTTGGTTTTTGGTAATGCTTTACTAAAAACAAATGAGTGGCAAGTGACCTTGGAAACTACTAGCCACAATGGATTGTGAGCCAGAAAGTTAATTTCAAACCCTGGCGGTAGGTCTAGTAGAAAATATCGACTTCAAGTCCGATATTTTGACACTAATACACTTTTTTGTTCATTTGTTACGTTCAGTTTAGACATAAGTGACTGTGTTTACATTAGGGGAAGTTACCCAATTAGCCCACTTACCATATGAGCCCACTTACTGTTTTATTTTGAAATGTACAAAAGACAGAAAGCAATAGAAAAAAATGCACGTATTTTGTTGGTATCATCTGACCTTTTTATTTGGAGCCAATCAAATGTTCGAGTCAGATGAACAAACCAGCTGAGGCATGCTAAAACATTTAAAATTAAGAGATCAATAAACCAAATAATACTTGATATTTTTTATTTTCTTTGTATTTAACAGCAGTACTTTGTATGGATTTGATGAGTTTCTGGAGCTCATGCAGGACACTGCCTGAGTGATGCTCACAAATATAAATGTGGTTAAAGAAAATAAATCAATAAAAACTGCTGATAACACATTAAATGGAAAGATTTACTGCTCTGTCTGTAATTATAATCCAGAACTATGCCTTTGAAAAGCCTGTTTCTTCAAAGCTTGAAAGCAGAATCATTATTTTATTTGTTTAAACAACAATAACAAACATGCTCTTTGCTAAAACATGCTAGCAGCACCTAGCTAAGTGTTAAAACCTGCTAACAAAAAAACCAAGCTAATTTCTAAAACCTGCTAGCAATGCCTAGCTAAGTTTTAAAACATGCCAACAACATGCTAGCAACTTGATAAAAATAATAGAAACACCTAGCTAAGTGCTAAAACATGCTATCAACATGATAGTGAGATGCAAAAAATGCTAGCAACACCTAGCTAAGTGTTAACCGGCTAAAACCTGCTAGTAAAACCTAGCTAATTGCTAAAACCTGTTAACAACGCCTAGCTAAGTGCTACAACATGCCAACAACATGATAGCAACATGCTATAAATGCAAGCAACACCTAGCTAAGTGTTAAAAATGATAGCAACACCTACCCAAGTGTTAACCTGCTAGCAAAAACCTAGCTAACTGCAAAAAATTGCTAGTAACACCTAGCTAAGTGCTAAAACATGCTGTTAGTGCCTAGCTCAAGAACAAAACATTTGATTGGCTCAAAAAGTCAAATGATTCCAATTTATTTTTGCATTTCCTCTGCAAAACTTTTTTATTTAAAAATAAAACAGTAAGTGGGCTTATAAATGGGTACGTGGTCTTAATTGGGACATTTCCAATAATACCTTACCAAGATGGGTATTTTCACAAAATTTTAAAGTGTACTTAACCATTTGGGCATGTATCTTAATCTTGTTATTTTTAGAATTAATATCATAAAAACGAGTGAACGGATATTGTCATGAATTCAGCTTGATGCTAATACTTGCATGTAAACGTATTCACAATACAACAAATGGGGTCTGTGGTATCAAGAAGCAAGTAAATGATGTTAGGATGTCCTTAATACTGGTGTACTGTCTTAGTGCGTGCTCAGAAGTATTTGTTTTCTCATCACCACAAAAGTACATTTTTAATATGTTGTGCAACAATAATGCTAATTGGGATGCAGCTGAAGTGTTGTACAGACCTGCTCAAATGTATTTGATCTAATTCCAAAACATTTCACCTTTAATGCGAACAAAAGTCCAACAAACTAATGTGATTTGTGAACTTCTGAGGGAGATTCCAAGTCAATTAAACCTGCATTTAGGAAATCTTCTTCATCCTAACAGCAGTCATGTCACACCAGTCTAATGTTTTGGGTTTGTTTTTGCCTTTGAGCTCTGAAAAGTTGGAGCTGTAATGTTAGCATTGATTTGATTTTCACTATTTTCATCCCAGCTCTATTCAGCAGTAATCTCGTTACTTTCTAAAATAAGGTTTCTGCCATCTGTCTCAGTCAAATCTATCCTATAAGTACAGTTTGTTTTCTGAAATCATCTTTAGTCCTGAAGAAACTGTGCTTAAGGAGGTCAGACTCAAACACACTGCTGGACTTCAATTTTCTGCTTTAGATTCGGGTCACTGAACGCGAGCAGCTACATTACAAGGCAAACGAATGAGGATAGACATTAAATTAAAGTTGTTTATGAAGTTTATTTTGACAGTTTGGGTTAAACTATTGTCTCACAAAATTTGACTGTCACAATACTTCACTGGTTGCAAGAAAGTACATACTTTTGATTATTTAATAAGACAGTATGTCAGTATCGGTCATACTGCAACATTATAAAACTGCATTTTGATACCACAAACACATTTATGTGCATTCTAATTCAAGCTAAATCTTTTACATAAAATTAAACTTTTCCTTCACTTTGAAGGTGAAGTAATTTTACTTAGTTTCGGTCCGGGTCAGTTTTTCAAGAATGACTTCGGGGTCATTTCAGGTTTGTAATTAATGAAAAGATAACAACGATTATTTCTCTGTGGCTTCTAGATGTGAAATAAAAACAATCACTGACCGACAATATTCATCCATATTTTATTCTCACTTCAATGCAGATTTGGTTAATCTGTTAATGAAGTGTTCTAGATTAAAGCGAGGGCATGAAAAGTAACCCTACTCGCCACATCGTCATTTCAAAATAAGAGTCCTGAAATGAGTCAGTGTATTTTGTGTTTGTGCATATTCCTGCAAAATGCTCCAAATATAAATTTCTTTCTGTTTTTTATTGGGATTTTGGTTGCACAATAAACTATCTGGGATTTTATTCATTTTGGACTCTTGGTCATGGTAAGGAAAGGTTAAGAAAGTTTTTTAACACTGTATTTTAAAAGTATCAGGCGATTAATCAGTTATCTGCCTTTTTAATCACCTTAGTTATCGGTATCTTCAAAATCACTACCGGTCAACCTCTAGTATGCAAATTGTAATGAAGCATTAATGATGGCATTTCTAGGATGCATCAGAATGTTTGATGTCCAAAAATGCTGCCTAGGTAGGCAGCTCACTAGGATTTACATCAGTCACAAAGACACCATAAAGGCAAGGGTATACTTCTTTTATAAGCGTGCAGTTCCGTCTCATGCAATGCCGATTGCCTCAGTTTTCAAAGTCTACTCTTTTTGAGCAGATTCAGATGCATTAGTAGCATGCGCACTACGATTGCTTTGTGATACGCATTTAGCACAGTCAACGGCGCACAAAAATTAGTGTCTACATGTCTAAAACTAGGCTGCATGCTAACAGTCCGCCCGTGCTGATGACGAAATTTGTGTCACATGCGGTTCTATGTGCACGTAACGTACCGAAATGCTGAAAAAAGTATGTTTTGGCCTAATTTGACAGGTAATCACATGACGTGTGATTATAATATGTGACATTAAACATCACTCTCTCATACTGTGTATATGATCCCATATTATTCTGAGACAATGTCTTCCTGCTACTATAAATTTGTATATATGTGTGTGTGTGTGTGTGTGTGTGAGATTATCCCATTAAACATTGATCATTATACAGACTGAAATATTCATGGCTCTGGAGTCCTGACAGTTCTCCAGCCGTATGAAACGGATCCGCCTCAGGACCTGAGCACTGCTTACTGGGGCTGCTATGGAAACAAGGGAAGGAGTTGGTTAGTGTGTGTGTGTGTGTGTGTGTGTGTGTGTGTGTGTGTGTGTGTGTTTGTGTGTGTGTGGTGATTCAGTTAACATTCCTTGGACCTTGTGCGGAAAATTAATTTCTTACTTTCTCAGAGACTTAGAAAATGTCTTCATCTAGACAAATAGAAGTTTAATGGAGCTCCTCTGCTCTTGTTAATACTAGTGAACTGCATACTAGTATAGGCTCTATATAGTGCCTACTATTATTCAAGAGGTAGTATGTTTTACCTAAACCTGTTAAGCCTAAGAAGGACCACTTTTATTCAAACGAATGGGAGAAATTGTAACATCCAATTTGGTGGATGTAGAAAATGAAGTTCTGCCTTATAGTTAAAAACTGCCAATCACCTTTTAGATACAGACATCGCCTGTCAGTCAACTCGAGAACGTTCATGTGCATTAGCTGAACCAGCCTGAAATATTTTAGTAATAGAAGCAGTACATCTATGTCACTTGTTGTACCCATAGAAAATGAACTGCTCAGGTGCTTTCCAAAGATGGCCGCCGAGTGGACTGACTTCCCTTGAAAGTGACTGTGCAGGATGCAATGATTAATGTGTCAAACAGTAGTATATCAATAAAATACACTCTGTGTTGTGTTTCCAAATTTGGAGTGCTCAGAACTCCAGAAGCATTAAAGATATCGTAATACTCTTTTTAAATCACAGAGGTATGGGTCTTTCAATGTGACTTCCTCTGAAATGATTGAATACCAAATGTAGGTCACATGGTATAAAGCTTGTCTTGTCCAACAAAACAAAAGACTAAAGAACGAATTCTGTGGAATCTAGAAATGTACCTCCTATTGTTTCACATAAAAACAATAGTCAAAATCACAATTTTCAAGGGCCTAAAAATACACTAAGAATAAGCAACACACGTGGCTCTCTTTGGATTTGAGAAATATACAAAGCCTCTACAAAATAATGTATTACTCAGTAAATATTTATCCACGATAACCCTCTATGGACACGTTGGAGAAAGAATCGACATTGGCTAATACATTTTTATTTTTAATAATAAAACGACATGAAACTGAAAAATATATTCCTGGAATAGAGGCATCTTCACACACACATATATATATATATATATATAGTATGACTTGACCTGCTAAAGGATGTGAGTGTATATTTTGTCATATTTAGCTTTTCAACCGGTATTGTCATTTACATTGATAGCAAGCGCTAAAATGGTGCTGTCTCTTTAAGAGTACAGGCAGATCCACAAACAAGTGTTTACAGTTGGGCGGACATTAACGAGAGAAAAGTTGCGTGGTTGTTTTTCTCATTTGTGCAATGTGTGACTAGAATTATTGTTTCTTTTTTACTTTGATCAACAGTTGACTGTAAACAACAGAAAGTATATTAAGGTTACGTTCAAACTAATACGTTTTTGTTTGAAAATACATCTTTTTCTCTACGTTTTGGCCTTCTATCCACACTGAGACTGCGTTTTTGTCAATGAAAACTGAGCTTTTTGAAAACACAGAATGGACAGTAAAATACTCCCAAACCACCAACATTTTCTTGCACTTATTTGAAATCAAACCACACGTTCGCACGGCACCCATTGCCCTCTTACGTCATGCCAGAGTCGTGTCCAGCCAGTGGCTGTGGGTGGTATTATAGTACCACCTGTTGGATCTTCTCCGAATCTGCAGCTGGGTAGGCAACTGTTGTCCAAGTCGACCGCAAATAAACAAGACATATAAACAGATAAACTTCGGCCACTGCCATCGGTGAATGACATCGTATTTGCCGATAGGCCGATGTCAGTCAACAAGGCGAAAATCGGCCGATACCGATGTTTGGCCGATACATCGGTGCATCCCTAGACAGGACAGATGGAGATATCTGAAAACGATAACGTATTTGTTGTCATGTGACGTAGACATGTGGTCCATTTAACCCAAAACAATCAAGATGGCGAACCACATTGTAGCAGCATTATTTTGCCTGTTATTCACTTTGAGAGCATTGTTAAAGACAAATGTTACTTTGTACAGCCTTCACAATCCATTCCTTCTAAGGCGACATGAAGTTTACTCTGAATTGCTGTTCAGCGACTAAACATGAGGACAATCACATTTCAGCTCGTACATGGAACGGCGATTTGTCGCATACACAGTCATTCGTTTCAATGTGGACAAGCAACTTTTGGAAAATGTTTGAATATGGCAGTGAGGACATGGAGCGTTTCAAAAACGAAAAAGCATTTTCAAATTGGTCCAGATTAATTTATATGTATCCTCAAAGAGACATTATTCAATGACAACCGGTTGTACATTTTTGTTTGATCTCCAAATTTGTGTGAAAATGTATTTTTGGCAGACAGATCAAATAATGAATCACAGTTGATATTGTTCCAGTTTATTTGTCACTGGAAAATCGTATACTGTATGTATGCTGTGTATAGTATACATGCAGAAATAGTATAGTGTATGGTGTTCAGAATATACCCATCCTCTTCTTTCCTCAATGTTGTGGTGAACCCAGGGTTGATATCTCCTCTTATCTATTTATAGCTTTTGCTCTGTGTAAATTACTGCAATCTGGCAGGAGAAAATTACAGGTTGTGTCTGATATTTCTGATGTTGTAGGCTGTGAAACAGGAAACAGTTTGTAGTATTTCCTCAGTAGATCATGGCATGATGTTTCTCAGCACATGTTTCTGTTTTCTGGTTTAATCTGATGCAGACTCTGGCAACACTGGAGATCTAGATTAGTTTAGCTCAGTCTGGAGTTCTTAGATATCTGTGACATTAGTCATAATTATCATGCCCTTATCAGAAGCATGTGAGGAAAAGTGGAAGTTTGTTTACTGCTGTTTACACCCAAGTGTGATGGTGGGGGTTATTGTAAAGCAACGGTTAAAGCTTTTAGTTGTAGAGACATGTTCCAAAGTTGAAATACTCTCACTAAAGAGGTCGTGTTCTTAACTTTAGTGAGCATTTTGTACAATATATCCCTCATAAATCCACTGTTATTCGGTGTTAAATAAAAATGTTATTAAAGGTAATTTCAGCCTGATCTCAAGAACGTTATGTGGGCGGAGACACATTTTTGCAAAAACGAAAAAGTGTGTATCATTACACGTTTCGCTGCAGTTTCCCCTCGAAATGCCCAGCGGGGGCGCTAAAAGCGAGTGAAATGGTGTCAGAATCAGACAAGGTTTTTAAGGTGAATATTAGATGGAGGTTTTAATGAGTAAAATGTACCTCCCAAACCTAAAACTTGACAAAGCAACTGTGCAGTTTATTTTGTTGCCGTTATACCACAGTTTGAAAGATTTTCAAAAGAATCACAAAGTGAAATATGATTTCTGTAAGACAAATACAAATGTCTCTTTTATGCTCTGATCACTGCTGCTGTAAGCCCCAAATAGCTAAAAACTTTATTTTTGCTTTTAACTTATTATTTAAAACTTGTATTATAATGTTTTACTTGTCTGTGAGCTTGTTTGGGTGTATAATCCATTGTTAAATCCTAGATGTCCAGATCAAAATATGCGGACCAGCAGGAAAAGCATGCTAAACAAATCATCGGAAATATATAGTATATATAGGATCTCATGTTTTGAATGACTCCTAGGTTGAGCTTCTAGTCCAATCAGAGGCCTAGGTTGAGCTTCTTGTCCAATCAGAGGCCAAGATGTTTGATAAAACAATATGGGTGGTGCATGAACTGAAAATTAGACTGAATGTCTATGGACGAGCACATCTGTGAGGGCTAAAATGTGATAGAGTGCAACCTATATTTCAGATTGGCATTTTTCTAGTACTTGCTGTCATCTAGTGGAATAAATAAAGACTATATGGAGGGATGGAGTGAGCAGAACCAGCAGGAAGCATTTATTTGCTGGCCAAACAGTACATACTTTTAGGTCTACATGCGAGTAGTATAAACATAATTTGGACATACTTCATCTGGGGACGTTGTTGATTCGGACATACTACTCCATTGGCATACTGTTTTTGTCTTACTATATTGTAGAGAAGTATGCATATTCGGATGCAGAATAAGTATGTTTTCATTCTCTTTGCTTTGTACAGGATCCAGCAGTGACGCAAGTAGTGCGGACTGCCCCACCCGGCCTGGAGGAGTATAACCCTTTCACAGACACAAAACCGGTGAATGACTAAAAACATTCTGCTTTCTTCTTTACTTCTTTCAATACATCCCATTAAACATTCACAGTGCTGTGGAAAAAGTATGTGAACCCTTTGGAATTAGCTGGTTTTCTGCATTAATTGCTCATAAACTGTGATCTCATCTTCATCAAAGTAGAGACAAACACAATGTGCTTAAGCTAACAACACACAAACAATTATAATCTTTCATGTCTTTATTGAACACGTGCCATTAAACATTCACAGTGCTGTGGAAAAAGTAAGTGAACCCCATAGGCTAATGACGTCAACAAAAGCTAATTTCAGATGTATGATTGAATCATCATCATTCCAAATTTAGTCGGAAGACCTACAATGTAGAATTGTTGCTCTGCATAAAGCTGGAATGGGTTACAAAGTTATCTCGAAGAGCTTAGATATTCATCTGTTCACGGTTAAACACATTGTCTATAAATGGAGGTGATTTAGTACTATAGGTACTCTCCCTAGAAGTGGCCGTCCAGCCAAGATGACTCAAAAGGGCACACCGCAGAATACTTAATGAGGGAAAACAGAACCGAGTGACAGATAAAGACTTGAAGGAATCATTGGAACTGGTTGACATCACTGTTCAAGAGTCTACTATACGGAAAACATTAAACAGGCATGGTGTTCATTGCAGGACATCGTAAAGGAAGCCGCAGCTTTCTAAGAAAATCATTGCTGCTTGCCTGAAGTTTGCCAAAGACTGCCTTGACACTCCACAATGCTACTGGGAAAATGTTTTGTGGACTGATGAAATGGTTGAATTTATGAATTGAAGCATCATGATTTGGGGCTGCTTTGCTGCTTCGGGTGTGGATATGTAAATAATGACTGTATTATTTGAATGGAGTACGCCACAAAATTCCTCTAGGTCTTATCCGTAGCTACAGGAAACACTTGGTTGAGGTTATTGCAGCCTGGTTCACTTACTTTTTCCAATTCACTGTGAATGTTTAATGAGATGTGTTCAGTGAGATGTGTTCAGGTTTTTTTGTGTTGTTAGCGTAAGCACAATGTGTTTGTCTATACATGTGACTTTGATGAAGATTAGATCACATTAAGACCAATTCATGCAGAAAATTAAATGATTCCAAAGGGTTCACATACTTTTTACTCATCATGTATTTAGATACAGAAGAAATAGCAAGAGTAGGATGGTAGCATGCTATTTTGAACTGCCAAAGACAAGGGGAGAGAGAGGACCTCATACAAACTAACAAGAAAGCATACAAACATAAAAATATCATTGTGAGTCTGGTATACTGAGTGATGCTGTACTAGTGCAGGGCTCAGTGCCCAGAACAACCCACACTGACAGCAGAAAAGTTGAGGTATTTCACATGCATTTGTATTACTCTCTTTTCTGGATTGGGAAATGTGTGCATGTGTTTCTGAAAAGCTCATTCATTCATTCAGTCACTATTGATGAATGGAATGAAAAACTATTGTGTTAAACAGGTTTTGAGGTATAGTCATGGGACTATAGTATCTCAATCGTATTTTGTTTTGCTGTAGGTGCCACCAGGCTCCGCCCCTAAGGTAGTCCCACCTACAACCAACACACAGCCGGCCATCATGAAACCCACGGAGGAACCGCCAGCATACACTCAACCTCAACAGACACAGGTATTTTTACACTCTTAGATTATTCTCAGTCTCACAAAGCCAGTCTTTTGACTACCACCATTAAGTCTGATCCACTTTGCTCCTTAGTCTGTCCAAGAACCGTCCTTACAGACATCTGACGACATGTAAATCAACCAACCACTATTCATTTTGTTTTAACATGTCTTATGCAGACTTAACCTGAAATGGCTGATACCACAACAATAGTCATTTGGAGATTGCCTTTATTCTGGGGTCCAGACTCGTAATTCCAGATGTAAACATCACTGTCAGGGATATACATTGATTTACAAGGAAGACAGCACAACATAAATCCTGTGCTGAACCCCCATACTAACATAATCTCCCAATAATCTCCACTCAGTAGGACAACAGACGCTTCCTGCAGGCAGAAGATCTCAGACCTGTAGAGACGATCTGCTCACGAGCGCAGTAATACTGTATAATTCAACGCGCCTGAGGGACGGGGGACGCCACACTCCACAGACATATGGACAGACAGAGATACACACAGTGTGTATGAGATGACTCACTCAGTCACTCAGGCTTTCTTTTATGATGTCAGACGCTGTGAGTGAGGACAGCCAGATTTTTCTGAAAAGGGCATTTGTGAACCTGCTGTTATTGGGCAATGCCCAGGTCTGACACCGTTATCGTAGCATGTACTAGGGCTGGGCAATTTATTTAAAATCCATGATATATTTGCAATGATTTTGCCACCTGTATTAATGTAAACTATATTGTGAATGTCACAATTATTTTAATGCACTTTTTATTTGGGCGATTAAGTTTCCTAAATAGGGAGCCCATGAGAGGAAAGGGCAGGAATATTTTCTGAAATAATTTAGCATGTCCTTGCAATAAGTTTTGTGTTCCCTCCAAATAAGTTTTGAGTTACCTCGCAATACATTTTGCCGTTCCCTCGCAGTAGTTTTGCATTCCCTCGCAATAGTTTTGTGTTCTCTCCATATACATTTTGAGTTCCCTCACAATACCTTTTGCTTTCCCTCACAATAGTTTGTGTTCCCTGGCGAGTGAATCAAATTATTGCGAGTGAATTCAAACTACTGCGAGAGCGCGCGGAACCTATTGTGAGGGTTTTGTAGTGTTTTGCATAGTTTAACTTGTGAGGGAACGCTAAACTTATTGCAATAACTTTTGTGTTCCCTCTAAATAGTTTGCGTTCACTTGCAATAAGGCTTGCGTTCCCTCGCAATACGTTTTTGGAACACAAACTATTGGGAGGGAACGCAAACTATTGCGAGAGATGTAATGTTTTGCATATTTTAACTTGCGCAGGAAGGCTAAACTTATTGCGAGGAAAAGCAAACTATTGGGAAGGAACGTAAAAAAAGGTTAGGCTATAACAATTATGGTTACTTAGAGATTACTTTAAAAAAACATGTTTTCTGCCAAAAAACTATGGTTACTATAGACTACAATATTAGTAGCACCTACTTAGTAGCAACATTAGTAAATGCATAAACTTTTAATATGTAAGCAATCGTAAAAAACTGTATCACTATGGTGTCACTACAAATATAATGGTTAAAATATGGTTGCTGTTGTAAAATCATGGTAAATATATTGCAAGGGCACACAAAACAAATTGAAAGGGAGCGCTAAACTCTTGCGAGGGAACGCTAAACTCTTGCGAGGAAAGCTAAACTTATTGCTAGGGAATTAAAAACGTATTGCTAGGGAATTAAAAACTTATTGCGAGGGAACGCTAAACTTATTGCGAGGGAACGCTAAACTTATTGCTAGGGAACGAAAAACATATTGCGAGGGAATGCTAAACTCTTGCGAGGGAATGCAAAAATTATTGCTATGGAATGCTATACTTATTGCGAGGGAACGCTAAACTTATTGCTAGGGAACGAAAAACATATTGCGAGGGAATGCTAAATTATTGCGAGGGAATGCTAAAATGATTGCTATGGAATGCTATACTTATTGCGAGGGAACGCTAAACTCTTGCGAGGAAAGCTAAACTTATTGCTATGGAATACAAAAATTATTGCAATGGAACACTAAACTTATTGCGAGGAAAGCTAAACTTATTGCGAGGGAACGCAAAACCTATTGCGAGGGAATGCTAAATTATTGTCAGGCAATGCAAATCTATTTCAGAAAAAAGTTCTTAGGGGCTCTGTACCTAGTCTGTGGCATTAATGTGTATTTTTATAAAGTGTTTTCATAGTTTGAAAATGGAAGGTCTTGGACAAGGCTAAAACAGTGAAATCTATACATAAAAGGCATTTAAAATGTACCACAAATAAAGTTGACGGCCTAATAAAAACTTTCCAATTCAGTTTTAATGTGACTTTCAAATAACAAAAAGTTTTAATAAAAATCAACCATCAGGACTTAAAAGTCCCCCAAAGTTGAACAAACAACCATATTGAATATTGTTAAAAATCTGAAAAATATGGAGATAAATTATTTTAATTATATCTGCCTTGGGCATCAGTTTGAGTTTAACCTCAGGGTTTCAACAGAAGGCTTGTTAAAGGACTTTTTGCCCAGTGGCTTGATTAAGCTGCTCGTGTTACATGATGGTGCCTTCAGGGAAAGCCTGGTACCCGGGGAATTCTGAGCCCTTAAAATGACCCAGAAAAAAGTGCTCTGCAGGACAGTATGCATCAACAGAGTGATTCTGAAGATGATAATCTGTCATAACTGGGACGCTGCAGTAACGAGTACACAGTGTAAAATGTACACGATACAAGTCTGATGTTTCTGGTCAGAAATTACATGGACGTACAAAAGGCTGAAAGATCATTGTCACTCTGCCTTATCTTCAGAATTAGACTAAAAAGTCATTCTTTTCTCAAGCATAAAATGGAAGTAAAAATTTTCAGTAACAATAAAGTACTTAAAGGCCCCATGCAATGGTTGGACAAATGCAATTTTCTAGCATGCATTGAGGTATTTGGATAGGTCCTTTTTAAATAGCCAGTTGCTTTTAGTTTAAATTGGCCTACAAAATCCTGATTTGTTTGCTACTTAATATTGTAAGTCAGTAGCAGATGATATTGGGGGAGGGGCACTTTCACTAACTATGTTTATATGGACACTAGAAAGCAACTTATTGCAATATAGTAGTGTTCGCATTTATATGCACAGTATAAAGCGGCGACTCTTTAGTCCTGTATACATGCAGCACTTTCGGTAAGCAGTTTTTTCCACAGCCATGTAATTTCCCAGCAATGCTTGTGTAAATAACAAACATGGCATTCGAGGAAGACTTTGCCATTTTATTCTCCTTTCCATAACATTATTTCCAGATATTCCAGAGTTGTTGCTGTGTTTGTTTCCTTAACTTTGCATCGCGGCCTGCAGTGGAATTGCACTACATTAGTGGGGTTTTCCCTCTTTCGGAAAACTCTGGGATTCCCCCGGTGTACAAATGCAAGTATAGCATTCTGATATGAGGGTTGGCACTGTTTTGGTGGCACGAGGGGGACCTACACAATTTTAGGCAGTTGGTTTTAATCTTGTGATTCATTCTGAGATGATGATATTGTTCTCGCCACAATTGTATAGAGCGGTTATCTGGTTATCTGCCTCAACAAGGTGTTTCCATCCACAGAACTGCCCCATTGGATGTTTGTTTTTGTTTTGGCACCATTCGGAGTAGATTATAGAGACTGTGTGTGTGAACATCCCAGAAGATCAGCAGTTACAGAAATACTCAATCAGTCATCGGCCTATTCAACCACTGTAGTTATTTATATCAGCAAAATCCACTATTGGTCAACCTCTAGTTGATTAATAAATTTTAGCACACATTTTTTGCAATCATCCGAGCTGTTGCCCTAAACATTGTTATGCAGATATCACTGCATGCCATGTATCTATAAACATCACTATTAACAATAAAAGTATATTTCACATAAATCCACTAAATACAGCAAATGAAAATGTAATACCAATGTTCACATTTGTAATTATATTTATTTAAAATAAAAAAATATACTGTAGGTTTGTGTGGATGTGGTCTTTGAAGTCCTTTGCATGTGCTGTATTAATGTTAATGATCACTTTTTAATGACAACTATTTAAAAAAAAACAAATATTGACATCCCAATCTCCTACTGTACTTGCTTGTATGTAAAAACACATTAGCCTTATACACTTGGTATAAGATCAAGCACTCTGCCATAATCTGTTGTGTAATATGTTACATGACTATAATCAAATTTAAAATGTGTAATGACTTGCAAGACGATGGATAGAGATAAAATGAGATTCATTCACACTGTGGTCTGACAGAAGCAAAGTTCAGACCGTCTATAGAGACAGAGCTGTGATCTCGACCCTGATTATGGCCGTTCTGGATGTTTGTGATCGGTTTTGACAGCTCTGTCTGTAAACATTCTCTGAAAAGCCCTTGGACACAAAACTCAATGTGTGTGTGTTTAATGTTGACTGTGGAAGTTTGTTCTAATGTGACTGTTAGCAGGATTGCTTTGTGTTTGTGTGTTTATAACAGGTTTGTGTGTATATGTGTGTGTAGGATCAGTCACGAGCTCAGGCAGAGTTAATGAGGAGACAGGAGGAACTGGAGAGGAAAGCCGCTGAGCTGGACCGCAGGGAGAGAGAGATGCAGTCGCTCAGCGCATCAGGAGGTGAGTTATTAGTCTCACAGAAAATGAAGTCTGCTCCACACTGCAGCTTATTTTAGCCAAGAACCACCCACATAGAGGTTACCTGATTGGCATAGTTTTTACATGATATTGAGGGGCACATAAATCTGAAATTCGGGCATGACAGGATAGAACGAGGCAGAATAAACCATTATACTTAAAGAGAATATATATATATATATATACACACACACACACTGGCAGCCAAATGTTTGGTATAATGTAGAGATTTTGCTCTTATGGAAAGAAATTGGTACTTTTATTCACCAAAGTGGCATTTAACTGATCACAATGTATATTTAGGACATTAATATCATGAAAAAATACTATTACAATAAACTTCTCAAACTACTTCAAAGAGTTCTCATCTAAAAATCCTCCATGTGCAGCGATGACAGCTTTGCAGATCCTTGTTATTCTTGCTGTCAGTTTGTCCAGATACTCAGGTGACCTTTGACCCCACACTTCCTCCTGTAGCACTTGCCATAGATGTGTCTGTCTTGTCTTGGGCACTTCTCACGCACCTTACAATCTAGCTGATCCCACAAAAGCTCAATGGAGTTTAGATCCGTAACATTTTTTTCCAATGATCTGTTGTCCAATGTCTGTGTTTCTTTGCCCACTCAAACCTTTTCTTTTTGTTTTTCTGTTACAAAAGTGTCTTTTTCTTTGCAATTCTTCCCATAAGACCTCCTGAGTCTTCTCTTTACTGTTGTACATGAAACTGGTGTAGCGGGTAGAATTCAATGAAGCTGTCAGCGGAGGACATGTGAGGCGTTTATTTCTCAAACTAGAGACTCTGATGTACTTATCCTCTTGTTTAGTTGCACATCTGGTCCTCCACATCTCTTTCTGTCCTTGTTAGAGCCAGTTGTGCTTTATCTTTGAAGACTGTAGTGCACAACTTTAAAATCTTCAGTTTTTAGCAATTTCAAGCACTGTATCGCCTTCATTCCTCAAAACAATGATTGACCTTTTTGACCTAATATTGAACGTAAGACATGTCATTCTATTGCACACTGTGGCAACTCAAAAACAAACACAAAGACGATGTTAAGCTTCATTTAACAAACCAAATAGATTTCAGCTGTGTTTGATATAATGGCGAGTGATTTTCTTGTATCAAATCAGCGATTTAGCATGATTACTCCAGGATAAGGTGTTTGAGTGATGCTGCTGTCTAGATTTGATCAAAAATGATTTTTTTCAAATAGTGATGGTGCTGTTTACATCAGTAATGTCCTGAATATACTTGCGATCAGCTGAATGCCACTTTGGTGAATTAAAGAACCAATTTCCTTCCGAAACAGCAAAATCTGAACATTATTACAAACTTTTGGCCGCCAGTATAAATAATATAATAAATATGATATAAAAATATATATTTAATGTAATATACATTTTTGTTTATGCACTTAAACTACCCATAATTCCATTCTGTGTCAGTTGTCCTCAGTTGTATTCTGACAGTGCAGTGATGTGATGGCAGTAAGTTATAGAGCTAAGAGTTGCCAACTTTTGTCATCATCCACCTCTTTCTTTTTTCATGTTTGTTTTCATCTCTTAAGGGAGGAAAAACAACTGGCCGCCTCTTCCTGAGAAGTTTCCGGTGGGTCCGTGTTTTTATCATGACATAGCAGTGGACATTCCTGTGGAGTTTCAGAAAACCATCAAGATCATGTACTATCTCTGGATGTGTGAGTAACTTTTCACCAATCACATCACACCAGCAACCTAACAAAAGATTATTTTGAACCAATCAGCTGAGGTAGTGTGTCTTGTGTTGAAATAGTGGAATTTGATTTTTATTAGATATAATTTCAGAGCCTCAAATCCTGCATCATTTTGTGCTTCAAGAAGATCAGTTGGTCTTTTCTACTGCCTGCTGTTGTCAGTGACAAACACACTGAGCTTTTGTCTGGCACTCGAACACTTTCCTGTTTGCATTCCTTAATTAGATCTAACTAAATCAATCAAATGCAGCCTTGTAATTCCTTGTTTCAACAATACTTCCTGAGCCTTACTAGAAAAAAAAGCTCCGGTGCATCCCATTTCTCTGGATCATCTTTGAGATGTTCCTACACTTTGATTGGAGTCGACCTGTGGCAAATTCAATTGATTGGACATGATTTGGAGTCACACACCTGTCTATATAAGGTCTCACAGCTGAAAATGCATATCAGAGCAAAAACCAAGCCATGAGGTCAAAGGAACTGCCTGCAGAGCTCAGAGATAGGATTGTGTCGAGGCACAGATCTGGGGAAGGCTACAAAAACATTTTGGTTGCATTGAAGGTTCCCAAGAGCACAGTGACCTCAGATTCTTAGATGGAAGTTTGGAACAACCAGGACTTTTCTAGAGCTGGACGCCCGGCCAGACTGAGCAATCAGCGAGAACGGCCTTGGTAAGAGAGGTGATTAAGAACCCGATGGTCACTCTGGTTGAGCTCCAGAGATCACGTGTGGAGACGGGAGAAACTTGCAGAAGGACGACCATCACGGCAACACTCCACCGATCTGGGCTTTATGGCAGAGTGGCCAGACGGAAGCCTGTCCTCAAGTGCAAGAGACATAAAGTACCTAAAGGACTCTCAGACTGTGAGAAACAAGATTTTCTGATCTGATGAAATGAAGATTGAACTGTTTGGCCTCAATTTCAAGCATCATGTCTGGAGGAAACCAGGCACCACTCATCACCTGCTCAATACCATCCCAATGGTGAAGCATGGTGGTGGTGGCATCATGCTGTGGGGGTGTTTTTCAGCAGCAGGGACTGGGGACTACTCAGGGTTGAAGGAAAGCTGTACGCAGATAAATACAGAGATATCCTTAATGAAAATCTGGTCTAGAGCGCTCAGGACTTCAGACTGGGGCGAAGTGACAACGACCCCAAGCACACAGCCAATTTAACAAAGGAGTGGCTACGGGACATCTCTGTGAATGTCCTTGAGTGGCCCAGCCAGAGGCCGGACTTGAACCCAATCCAACATCTCTGGAGAGACCTGAAAATAGCTGTCCACCGACGGTCCCCATCCAACCTGACAGAGCTTGAGAGGATCTGCAGGGAAGAATGGTAGAAAATCCCCAAATCCAGATGTGCAAATCTTGTGGCATCATATCCAAAAAGTCTTTAGGCTGTAATCTCTGCCAAAGGTGCTTCAACTAAGTACTGAGTTAAGGGTCTGAATACTTATGTCAATGTGTTTAAGTAATTTCTTGTGAATAAATTTGCTAAGTTATCAAAAATCAGTTTTTTGCTTTGTCATTATGGCGTATCGAGTGTAGATTGATGCGGGAAAAAAATATTGTCATATTTTAAATAATTTAGCATGTCAATGTGACAGCAAAATGTGAAAAAAATTAAGGGATCTGAATACTTTCTGAATTATGGCTGAAACAAGTAGATTATTTGGGGGGGGGCAAGTCCTCGTGGTGGCGTAATGACTGGCGTAATGACGAATCTCAGTTGCCTCCGCGTCTGAGACCGTCAACCCAATCTTATCACGTGGCTTGTTGAGCGGGTTACCGCGGAGACATAGCGCATGTGGTGGCTTCACGCCATCCACCGCGGAAATCTACGCACAACTCCCCACGGCCCCCTCCGAGAGCGAACCACATTATAGCGATCACGAGGAGGTTACCCCTTGTGACTCGACCCTCCCTAGCAACCGGGCCAAATTGGTTGCTTATGAGACCTGGCTGGAGTCACTCAGCACACCCTGGGATTCGAACTCGCAAACTCCAGGGGTGGTAGCCAGCATCTTTACCACTGAGCTACCCAGGGCCCCAATTAGACAACTTTATCGCCTACGTCGACAATAAACAAATTGACACATTTCTGTTGTCGAATTGTCATTTGATGTAATTTAACTTAATATGAGATCACATTAAACACTAATGATGGTGCAGGAGAGCAGCACTGCAGCTCGCGCCTGATTGAAAGCATCCTTCTGCATTATTTCAACTTGTTTGATAGCGGAATTCATGGTAAACAACTACATTACCCATGGTACAGTAGTGATATATCCACCAATCAGAGAACCCCAGCAAACGAAACCCACGAAACTTGCCTCGGTGCGACCGCCCACTCCCATGACACACTGTGAATGATGAGTCGGTGTCCCTTCACCCTTAAACTAATTGCACTGATCATCAGCAACATTAAAACCACTGACAGGTGAAGTGAATAACATTTATTATCTCGTTACAAAGGCATCTGTCAAGGGGTGGGATATATTAGGCAGCAAGTGAACAGTGCTTCATGTGTTGGAAGCAGGAAAAATGGGCAAGCGTAAGGATCTGAACGGGACTTTGACAAGGGCCAAATTGTTATGGCTAGACGACTGGGTCTCCAAAATGGCAGGTCTTGTGGGGTGTTCCCAGTATGCAGTCTTTAATACCTACCAAAATGGATCCAAGGAAGGACAACTTGTGAACCGGTGACATGTTCGTGGGCGCCCATGGCTCATTGATACACATGGGAAGCGAAGGCTTGCCTGTCTGGTCCGATCCCACAGAAGAACTACTGTAGCACATATTGCTGAAAAACGTAATTCTGACCATGATAGAAATGTGTATTGCAGCTTGCTGCGTATGGGGCTTTGTAGCTGCAGACTGGTCAGAGTGCCCATGCTGACCCCTGTCCACTGCCGAAATCGCCTACAATGGGCATGTGAGCGTCAGAACTAGGCCATGGAGCAATGGAAGAAGGTGGTCTGGTCTGATGAATAATGTTTTCTTTGGGATCATGTGGATGGCTGGGTGCATGTGCGTCGTTTACATGGGGACGAGATGGCAGTAGGATGCACCATAGGAAGAAGGCAGGCCGGAAGAGGCAGTGTGATGCTCTGGGCAATGTTCTTCTGGGAATCCTTGGGTGCTGGCATTCATGTGGATGTTACTTTGACACGTACTACCTACCTAAAGATTATTGCAGACCACGTACACCCTTTAATGGCAACAGTATTCCCTGATGGCAGTGTCCTCTTTTAGCAGGATAATGCACCCTGCCACACTGCAAAAATTGATCAGGAATGGTTCGAGGAACTTGACAAAGAGTTCATGGTGTTGACTTGGCCTCCAAATTCCCCAGATCTCAATCAAAGCATCTATGGTATATGCTGGACCAACAAGTCCGATCCATGGAGGCTGCACCTCACAGGACTTAAAGTATCTGCTGCTAACGTCTTGGTGCCAGATACCACAGGACACCTTCAGAAGTCTAGTGGAGTCCACGCCTCAACAGACCAGAGCTGTTTTCAATCATTATTTTGACATGTTTGAATTGAGTATAAATTGAGTATAAGTTCATGCTTAAACTAAATTATTCAATGTAGAACATTCTTAATTTTTATCTTATAAAATCTAAGCTAATCTTATATAAAAACATTTAAAATGTAAATAATTTTAGTATTAGTTAGCATTAGTTATTACTCACATTCACAGTTTTTAATTGTACTGTTGAGTACACATCTGGTCTTGCCCTGTTGTGTCTGTTTTTGTCTTACTTTCTGGAAGAGGTGTTGTGTTAAGTTTGTGTAATTGAGGAGTCACACTTGGGAAATGTCTATTAAATAGCCTCCAGCTATTTTTTTCTCTTTGGAAACTTCAGTCAGTTCTACTTGAGGAGTTTCAGACTATTTGCTGCAGTACTCTGTGGGTGGCGACCAGAGTCACATGGTACAGAAGAGGACTGGGCATATGCACCGTGTGTCATGTGATGGAGCTATCATGTGACTGGTGCTTAAAGTTTGCCTGATGTTGTTGTCCAGGAATTTGGGAGGGAATTGGACAAGAAGAGAGAGGGAGGATACCTGACATATTTGTAATTCTGAGAAATGGAAAACCTCAAACCAGTTCCTCTAATCAATCTTTTTCTTTACATTCCTCAAAGTGATTATCTTTGAGAAACTCTGTCTTTTATATGTTTATACTTTTCTTCCTTTAACCGTATATGCTCTGAAGGTGTTTTTAAAGATTTCCTGTTTCAGTGGCATACCCAAAATGTAAGGCTTATAACTCAACAAAAAATGTAAGTAAACAAGGAGGGTCAAGTGTTTGGTATCATTGTAAAAAAAACATCATTTTTAATTATATAGATTATGATGCATGCTGAGACTCTCGGTGTAAGAAACTGCTACATATCACAAACAAAATTCTTCTTTTTCTTATTTGACATTATATATGTCAGGGTGTGAATAAGGTGGCTCTGAAAAACTGCTTTTGTTTTGTTCCCAATCATGCCAACTGTATCTGAGAAATATTTTGTGTTGATGAAACAAAGCAATCAAAATTTATAGCATTACAAAAATAGTTTATCATAGTGTCCAGAAACATCTCCATGTGTCCAAAAGCCTCTCCAAACAAGTAAAACACAATAATTGTACATAAGAACTAATTACACATGCAAACACAACAATGACTAAAGCCAGGAAGTCCCATTGAGATCAAAAATCTCAGAGAGACCCGGCCAAGGTAGCAGCCATACAAACTCACAACATATTAAAATGTAACCGATAAACATCAACATCGCCATATTCTTTATGATGCCCTTAAATTCATCAATATAATTATAAATGTTTAATTTGAGATCTTTCTGTAGATTATTCCATGTCTAAAGAGCATAGTAGGAAAATGCAGTTTTCCCCAGATCTGTCACAACCCGGATGACAAATGAAAAAGCAACCACTTGCTTAGCATGGAGACATGATTTTAGTAATGAGATTTCACAGAATGAGTTTCAGACAAGCCAGTTATGCCCTCTGTAACACTATCAGAGCTGCCAAACGCCAGTACAGGCACAAAATTGAAGGACAGTTCAACACCACCGACTCTAGAAGTATGTGGCAGGGAATTAACATCTTCACGGACTACAAAGGGAATAAAGACTCCACCGTGAACACCGCTGCCTCTCTCCCGGATGAGCTTAATACATTTTATGCTCGTTTCAAGGACAATAACACCGCCCTCGCGGCTGTCGCTACAAAGGTTGGTTCACTCTCTGTCTCTGTTGCGGATGTAACCCGATCCTTCCGACGGGTGAACATCCGTAAAGCCGCGGGTCCAGAGGGCATTCCGGGCCGCGTCATCAGAGCGTGCTCGAACCAACTGGCTGGTGTTTTTACTGACATTTTCAACCTGTCCCTCTCCCTGTCTGTAGTCCCCACATGCTTCAAAACATCCACCATTGTGCCTGTACCGAAGCAAGCCAAAATCACTTGCCTAAATGACTGGCGTCCTGTTACTCTGACTCCCATCATCAGCAAATGCTTTGAGAGGTTAATCAGAGATCACATCTGCTCTGTGCTGCCCACTTCTCTGGACCCATTGCAGTTTGCCTACTGCAACAACTGCTCCACTGATGATGCCATTGCAGTCTACAATACACACTGCTCTCTCCCACCTGGAAAAAAGGAACACATATGTGAGAATGCTGTTTGTAGGCTACAGCTCAGCATTCAACACCATAATTCCCTCCAAGCTTGAAGAAACTCCGGGCTCTGGGCTTAAACAGCTCGCTGTGCAGCTGGATCCTGGACTTCCTGTCAGGCAGACGTCAGGTGGTTAGAATGGGCAGCAACATCTCCTCATCACTGACCCCGCAACACTGGAGCCCCGCAGGGCTGTGTTCTCAGCCCACTCCGGTATTCCCTATACACACATGACTGTGTGGCAACACATAGCTCCAATGCCATCATTAAGTTGCTGACGATACGACGGTGGTAGGTCTGATCACTGACAATGATAAAACGGCCTACAGAGAGGAGGTGCACACTCTGACACACTGGTGTCAAGAGCACAACCTCTCCCTCAACGTCAAACGGAGCTTGTGATGGACTTCAGGAGGAAAGACAGAGAACACAGCCCCATCACCATTAATGGAGCACCGGTGGAGAGAGTCAGGAGCTTCAAGTTCCTCTGTGTCCATATCACTGAGGAACTCACATGGTCCGTCCACACTCAGGCCGTTGTGAAGAAGGCTCACCAGCGCCTCTTCTTCCTGAGACGGCTGAGGAAGTTTGGAATGAACCACCACATCCTCACACGGTTCAACACCTGCACTGTAGAGAGCATCCTGACTGGCTGCATCACCGCCTGCTCTGGCAATAGCACCGCCCACAACCGCAAAGACCTGCAAAGTGTTGTGCGAACTGCCAGACACATCATCGGAGGTGAGCTTCCCTCCCTCCAGGACATAAATACCAGGCGGTGTGTGGAAAAAAAGCTCGGAGGATCATCAGAGACTCCAGCCACCCGAGTCATGGGCTGCTCTCACTGCTACCATCAGGCAGGCGGTATCGCAGCATCAGGACCCGCACCAGCCGACTTCATGACAGCTTCTTCCCCCAAGCAATCAGACTATTGATCACTTGATCTCTCACGATCACTATATCAGCACCGCACTTTATTAATCTATTATCTCACACTGGACTGTCATAATTATATTCTCCTCAATACAACTACTGTATATATATATATTTTTTATTGTATGTGTAGTCTATATTGTGTGTATTGTTTACTGTACATTGTATATTATTATACAATGTATGTATACATCTGATATGTAAATTGTGTTGTGTAAATATGTTGTTATTGTAATTGGTATAAGTCTCGTCACTGTCATGACTGCTATGTTGCTCGGAACTGCACACAAGACTTTCACCTACTGTTGCACTTGTGTACATGGTAGTGTGACAATAAAGTGATTGATTTGATTTCATTTCATTCTGTGCCATTTGAGTCATCATTGAGTCTGTGTCATGTATTTGGCGCCATCTCCTGGTGGACATATGCAACATTGTGCTTCATGTGGATTATCTAATGATCTGTGCATCAGATTACCTTGTGTATTGATATGTGATATTTTATGTTCTTTTGTGCTATTACTCGCTATATTTTTGTCCGAGTAAAACAAATAGGCTGGTTGTTTTCTACTCTTTGAGAGCTTTCTAACAACATATGACACATGACTATTTGATGAGTTTGATGTTTTTACTGATTGGACCCCTTCTGATTTGTCTGCAAATTTCAAAGCACTTGTTCAGTTTTGTTAATGATGTCTGCATGCATTGAAAAGAAGAGCTTCTAAGCTTTCAAATGATATCTCATTTGTATTGGAAAAGAATGTAGTTATTAATATTCTGACGATAATTATTTTTTCACACAAGCCCATCCGAGCTTAAAGGGTTAAATGAAAGTGTACCTGAAAATGACAGTTCTGTCATCATTTGCTCACCCTCATGTCTTTTAATCTGAATATTTTATATTTTTTTTTAGACAGGCCTGTCGCGATTAAATAATCGTCTGTTCGCGGTTATTTAAGAGAACCACAATTATTGTGCACTTCAAATTCCAATCACATTTGAATCCCCAAAAAGTGAATTTTAAGAGAATATATTGCGCCAAACTCCAGAAATCTGAACAAACAAATGTGAACTTTAATAGTGAACGCAAAGCACTCTGGCTTCACTTTAAACAATCATGTAATAGCAAATGTTCCTGGTCATAACAGGTTCATATACGCAGTGTTAGGGACATGCAGAGACACAGAGACGACACACACTTACTCCATTTCTGTGGACTGATAAAATGATGAAGTGAAATCTCAAAAGGTTTTGCTTCATGAGAAATAAGAACTTGTGGGTTTAATCAAAGAGCATTAACATAGCGTGTGAAAGTGAAGAAATTAGGACAGAAATATCTTACTATTGCATAATATAATATAGTGTAATTTTATATTTAAAACATTAATCATTCATAAGTTTTATAAGACTTAAAAGGAAATCATATGTTGATATTTTATTATTTGTTTTATATATTTGAAGTTAAATATGTAAAAATGACTTAACGTGTATGAATATGAAGCATAAACGCTGCTTAAGAAACATTTACAATTTATATGACAATTAATCGTAAAAGCCTTAAAGAGACAGTAAATCGTCATAATCGCAATTATTTGTTTGACAATTAATCTAATTTTAAAGAATGTCTTGATTGCTCTTTTCATAATTGGAACTAATGTCGTTAAGTGCCAAGATATACAGAAAAGCACCGTTCAAGTATTATAAAGTATTGCTTGTGCTACGACTCATGCCATATTCCAACTCTATTAGCCTCAGTCACCATTCACTTCCAATGCATCTTTTCTCATGTGTGAAAGTGAATAATGACTGAATGGCAGTCCCTAACATTCTGCTAACAACACCTTGTTTTGGGTTGCAGAGAAGATTGAAAGTCTCACAAATGTAGAACAATGATGTTTCAATGATGACAGAATATTAATTTATGGGTAAACCATCCCTTTAAGGTTGCTTGACAGATTTGGTCTGAAAATGAGAAGACAAGTAGAAATGATTAGTGAAAAATGTAAACAATGTCTCAGAGGCTCAATTATATTATTATGCATTATATTATATATTCTGAATCGTGCATTAATAACACTTATTCGTACTATTCCATAACTAAATAGCATAAAGTCCTGCATTATTCTTAGTTTAGTATATTATGTGGCTTATTGTTTTATGCACTGAAAAGTTAAGTCGCACCTTGTCTCTGTGTTTAGAGGTGCGTTTAGGCTTATTTCAGTTCAGAGATTGCTCTCTGTTGTCCTTCAGAGTGTTCTGTGGTGTGACTTTTGAGTCATCTTGGCTGGACGGCCACTTCTAGGGAGAGTAGCTACAGTATAGATTGTGTTTGTTCATTATTGTAACTTAGATGAAGATCAAACCAGATTTTAAGACAAATTTATACATAAATGCAGGTAAATCCAAAGGGATCACATACTTTTTCTTGCCTCTGTATCATTTAAACTGGTACAACGTTGAACGAGTAAAACCCCAAAACAGCGCACAAACTTTTTGACCAATGAGGGCACAATTTGCTGACATGTGAATTTTATTAACACAATTTTGGGCTGTTTTGGAAAACAAATCAAACCAGCTAATTGTCTGGAGACACCCTCAATGTAATTTTGTGCTCAAGAATAAAACAATTGATGATGTGTTTCTTAATTTTCTCATGTCATTTTCTTGCAGTCCACACGGGGACGCTGTTTACGAATATATTCGGCTGTCTGGCGTGGTTCTGTGTTGATGCGACGAGGGGAGTGGATTTTGGGTTGGCTATGCTCTGGTTCATGCTCTTCACACCCTGTTCATTTGTCTGCTGGTACAGACCCCTGTATGGAGCATTCAGGTACACACACATACTGTACATACACAGTTACACTCTCTCTCACACACACACACTGTATACACACACACTGTACATACACTGTACATACACACACACATACTGTACATGCACATACTGTACACGCACACACATACATACTGTATACGCACACATATACTGTACACGCACACACATATACTGCACACACACACACATATTGTACATACACACACACTGTACACACACATACTGTACACACACACACTGTATACACACACATACTGTACATACACAGTTACACTCTCTCTCACACACACACACTGTATACACACACACTGTACATACACTGTACATACACACACACATACTGTACATGCACATACTGTACACACACACACATACATACTGTATACGCACACACATACTGTACACACACAGATACATACACACATATACTGTACACGCACACACACATACTGTACATACACATATACTGCACACACACACATATTGTACATACACACACACTGTACACACACATACTGTACACACACACACACTGTATACACACACATACTGTATACACACATACTGTACATACACACGCACACACTGTACATACACACACACATACACATTCTGTATACACACACACATACTGTACACACACACACTGTACATACACACACATACTGTACACACACACACTGTACATACACAAACATACTGTATACACACAAACTGTACATACACACACACACACATACTGTATACACACGCACACACTGTACATAAATACACATACACACACACATACTGTACATACACACACACATACTGTACATAAATACACATACACACACATACTGTACATAAATACACATACACACACATACATACTGTACATACACACACACATACTGTACATACACACACACACACACACACACATACTGTATACACACACACATACTGTACATTCCTACACACACACACATACTGTATACACACACATATACTGTACATACATACACACACACACATACTGTACATACATACACACACACATACTGTACATACACACACACACACACAAACAAACATTTTTGTTGAGAATTCTGATTGTAATTGGTCTCTCTCTTTCTCTCTCTGAAGGAGTGACAGTTCTTTTAGGTTCTTTGTATTCTTTTTCGTGTATATCTGCCAGTTTGGTGTGCACGTGTTGCAAGCCATCGGGATTGCAGGTTGGGGAGCCAGGTAAGAACACCCTTTACAAACTTAATTAATGAGGACCTCTTGTAGATGCAATGGATTTCATACTGTTAATAATATTTACTTTAGCCCTAAACCTAACCCTCACACAAACCTCTTGACAGTATTAGATTTGAAGTAAAACAAGATTTTGCTGATTAATGAGCATTTAAAGCTGAAGTGTGGCATTTCTGCTGCACCAGCGGCACCAAAACGGAATTGCAAAAATAAACATTTTTGAACACTTCCCCAATCTGCCCTAAACTGAACTGCCATGATATTGCAGGGCTCCAGACTAAAAACATTATTGGCTCCTAAACTGAAACGTTAAGGAGCTAAAAGGCTGTTTTTGCTTGATTAGCCCGATTAGGGGCCAAGTGTGCGGAATCACGACCCAGCCCCGCCCTCCACCGTGGAGCCCCCGGCATGACGTGCCCCTCTTTCCCTGGGGAGGGGCGGGCCTTCCGCACCGTCTGCCAGCAGGTCATCCCCGTCTACCTGGATGAGGGAGGGGACAAGGGGAGGGAAAAGGTGTGGCACCTACACGGCGATCGTGCCAAATTAACTAAACATTTTAAAAAGAGATGGAAAGGCCAACACGGAGCGACAGTGGGAGAGAGAGAGAGAGAGAAAAAAGCACTTACTCGCCGGTTCTCCGATATGCCGTAGCTTGGTCCTCGGCCACTCCTCCACCCACTAATGGACGACAGCCATGCCTCCCCGGATGGATCAGAGGCAGACCTCCCAATCAATAATTACCAGAAGAAGAAAAAGTGGTACATAATGCGGGACGTTTAATTATAAAGAAGTCCGAAAAACAGACTCTCTCTCCCAGTGACGGACACTGACGGATGACTCGATGAGAAAGTGACTCTGATTAGCACTGCTAACCTTCACACCCTCAGTTTTTAGTCTGGAGCCCTCCATTGTTTGAGCCAATACCTGTCAATGTCTAATGTAACGTTGGGCTGGTCAGAATGCTCTAATTAAATGCACTGAGCCACAGTTTTTATATTGTTCTGGAAAATCAACCTTCCTACTTGGCTTACTTATAGCTGACATAATAAGTTGGAATAGAAGAATGTATTTTATCATCCAAAAAGTTACACACTTCACCTTTAAATATCAAATGATGTACACACGTAAGGTTTTACATTGTGACAGTATAACAGCATGTTAAATTGATGAAGACTGATGTGTTGTGTGTGTGTGTGTGTGTGTGTGTGTGTGTGTGTGTGTGTGTGTGTGTGTGTGTGTGTGTGTGTGTGTGTGTGTGTGTGTAGTGGCTGGATCTCAGCGTTGACTGCACTGAACAAAAGTGTTCCTGTGGGCATCATAATGATCCTGATCGCTGCTCTGTTCACAGCGTCAGCTGTCATCTCGCTCATCATGTTTAAAAAGGTACTGTACCTCAGACACACCTCTGTAAACACAATATATAATATACAGTGCTGTGAAAAAGTATTCGCACCTCACTATTTTTTTTTATTTTTCATATTAAATTGTTTTAGACCTTCAAACGAGATATAACATAAAACAAAGGCAACCTGAGTACACTCAAAATACAGTTTTTTAAGCAAAAAAGTTATCCAACACCTATATCACCCATGTGAAAAACTTTCTGCCCCCCCCCCCCCCTCCCCTCCCCAATAGCTTGTTGTGCCACCTTTACTCCTTACTAGTCTTGCTGCATAAACCAGATGCATAAACCAGGCCCAGTTGGTATTGGAGAACTTTTTTGCTTCAATAAATAACATTATCATTTAAAAACTGTATTTTGTGTTTACTCAGTTTGCCTTTGTTTTATGTTAGATTTTGTTTTAGAGAGATACACAAAAACAAAAGAAATCAGGGTGGGGCAAATACTTTTTCACAGCACTGTACATATAATTGTACATATCTTGTAAACAGACCTACCCATATTTAAAAGGAACAAATTATATTAAAGGTGCTGTAAGCAATTTTATTATTTTCATTGAAAGGTATGCAAAAATGTTACCACTCCCTTGAGGATATTATTGTAATAAGTGTCCTGAGATATCTCACCGGTCTTCGTAAACGGCAAACAAATATGTGTCAGCGTGCCGTGGACAATGTCGCGTTCTGCCTGTCAATCATGTTGCGTGTTCTCACAGTATTATAGTTGCAGCTAATTATTGAGGCTTAATGCCATTTTAATGCCATGTTGTTCATAACAGTTGCCATTTGAGGGCGCTATTTTGCTGCTGTTGTTTTAACAACCGTTTCTGCATGATGTCTGTCTCAATAAAGCTCATTATATATCTTTGGAGTGCAGGGTTTGGGGAAAAGGGGGTGTGGCTAATCCAACAGCTCATCTTGGGGAAATTCTAGAATGGCTAAAATCACTTAAAGCACCTTTAATATTATTTCACATTACTCAAAATAATTACATTTCAGTTTTTTACAAAATATATACAAACATATTATGTAACAAAATATCTCCCATCTCCAAATATACATACAAAAACAATTGCATTAATTTCAATTTTACATAATAGAGAAATTCTTAAATATATCTCTGTACTTCATCCCTCACAGCCTCATTTCAGTTTTTATTAAATTAAATATGACATCTATGTTATAGCTATCTATATTATCTTACAGTAAAATATATTTTTTTAATTTATTTAAATATTTTACGATAAATAGACATCACATAAGTGGATGAGGAATGATACAACATAAGCAATTCATCTTAAAGAGACAGTAGCACAAAAAATGTAGCTGCTTTATAAAGTTTCAATTGAACCAGAAAACTCTGTTGACACAATATATAATATTCATGTTGAAATGAAAGATGTTTATCTGGTTTTAAAGTCTAATATTTCCATGGAGGTCCTTTTATTTTTCATGCTATTTCGTTTTAACAGATAAATCAGTTGTTATACTAACTCTTATTTACAAGTTATTTACAATATAAGTTTAATCAAACTTGTGTGGGCTTGTTTGCAGGTCCATGCGATGTACCGAACCACTGATGCAAGTTTTGAGAAGGCACAGCAGGAGTTTGCCACCGGCGTCATGGCCAATAAAACGGTCCAGACCGCCGCCGCTAATGCTGCATCTTCTGCTGCCCGAGGAACCTTCAAAGAACAGATCTAACTGGTCCAGAAAACTTAGAACACGCCCCCTCCATCCATGCTACTCTAACCTCGCCTTCCTCATTCCCTAACTTTACTTACAGTCATTCATGAGCTTTGATTGGCTGTTCAAAACCACACCCACTCTCATTGACCCTTATGCACTCCTGTGACTGACTGGAACCCCGCCCTAAGCCCCTCCCCTCCTGTGAATCAGCAGGTGTACCCACCTGTTCTTTTGTTTGAATGTGTGTGATATGCCTACTCGCTCTTGTGTGTGTGTGTGTGTGTGTGTGTGTTAAAACAACCTAAAGAGTCAAGTCGTCACTTTATATGTTCACATCACTGTTGGGTGTCCATTCATCCCTGTTGTACTGTAAGCAAACAGGAAGTGATGTCATCAAATGTCCTTAAATGGGATCCAAAGCAAAAAGAATGATGATGCCCTCACAGGTTTGTCTTACCAATATTTCCTTAAACATACACATACCTTAAGCTCGAATCATCACACACCACCTGAAATAAATTATCAAGAAATGTCAGGGTCATAGGAGACCTAAAAAATAAAATAAATATATATATATATATATATATATATATATATATATATAGCATAAGGAAAATGGAGCCCATTTTTAGGACTGTTAAGAGTTTTTTTGCATTATGTGAAGCACATTTACTTAACATATTTACGGACATTTATTTTTACGTATACTTTTTTTAAAATTCTCATTACTGTAAAACGTCATTTTTTGTTGTATTATTTTAAATATTACTGTAATACAATGATTTTTATTTAAAATCATAATATATTAAAGGCACTAAAACAAATTCTAGCATGATGTATAAATGCGGTTGCATTTTAAATTATATATTGTAATAAAAATGGGGTACAAATGTGCTGAATTGTCATGAAAATACGGCTATGCAACAAATACTCTCAGTGGCCTAAAAATAGGCTTAATTTCTTATGCAAAACATAAGTTTGGGGTGGTCGCTGACATTTCTTCACCCAAATATCAAGGTTTTTAACAAATTCTTCCTGCAAAATGAGCCTGCAAATCAGTACAAGACGACACCTATCAAATGTGACCATGAACTCTCTACATACAACTCCGAGGGTCTCGTTACCTGTAAATACATAGAATTGTTTTGCAATGGAAATTGTTTAATTCTTTAAAAAAATATATTTAAAAAAAATGGTGAACCACTGCAAACGCATGGGAAGCTTGCTAAGCTAAAGGCCATGTCTCATCTCCCCAGTCTTGCGTACTATAGGATAAACTGGAAAACACGGGGTTAAAAATAGAAGCGCAAAAGTAAATCTTTGCATCACTCCCCTCGCAACATGTATTAATAATGACATTGCATTTAAGATACAAGTGTGTCCTGCAAATTCAGATCTGTATAATCACTAGCACATGTGTGTATTGATGTAAGACTGTACAGTGTTGGGCCGGATCAGTACCAGTTAGATCCACAATCGACTTTAGTCAGGGTAGAATATAATTATTTTGATGTAAATAAATACGAGGCTGTGAGGGATCAATATGTCGTACTTCTTTAAGGTCACAAAACCGCTGTTTTCTAAAGTTTTTTCCATTGGAAAAATTGGAATGAAAGTATTGAAATCAACACGACAATATACGCATAAACAGATATATGAACGATTTACACAAATTCGTTCAGTTAGCGTTCCACTACTAAGGATAAATCAACGCAACAATTTATACAAGATCGGATTTATGACCAATTTACACAAATTCGTTGTTCTCGTTTTACTAATAAGGCCCAATAAACACGTCAATTTAAGCTACAATGGATTTATGACAGATTAACACAAATTAGTTGTATTTGCATTTCACTAATAAATCAAAAATTTAATTACTACTGATTTACACATTTGTTCGGTTTGTGTTTTACTTAAAAGGCCCAATCAGTGCGAAAATGTACCCAAAAACATATGTATGACCGATTTACTCATTCCTTCTTTCGTGCTTCACGAATGAGGCCCAATAATGCGACAATTTACTCAAGAAAAGGTTTATGACAGATTTACACAAATTTGTTGTTGTCGTGTTTCATGAATAAGGCCCAATCAATGCGACAGATACGCAAGAACATATTTACGAACGATTTACACAAATTTGTTGTTGTCGTGTTTCACGAATAAGGCCCAATCAATGCGACAGATACGCAAGAACATATTTACGAACGATTTACACAAATTTGTTGTTGTCGTGTTTCACGAATAAGGCCCAATCAATGCGACAGTTACGCAAGAACATATTTACGAACGATTTACACAAATTTGTTGTTGTCGTGTTTCATGAATAAGGCCCAATCAACGCGACAGTTACGCAAGAACATATTTACGAACGATTTACACAAATTTGTTGTGTTTCATGAATAAGGCCCAATCAATGCGACAGTTACGCAAGAACAAATTTGTTGTGTTTCATGAATAAGGCCCAATCAATGCGACAGTTACGCAAGAACAAATTTGTTGTGTTTCATGAATAAGGCCCAATCAACGCGACAGTTACGCAAGAACGTATTTACGAACGATTTACACAAATTTGTTGTGTTTCACGAATAAGGCCCAATCAATGCGACAGTTACGCAAGAACGTATTTAGGAACGATTTACACAAATTTGTTGTTGTCGTGTTTCATGAATAAGGCCCAATCAACGTGACAGTTACGCAAGAACATATTTACGAACGATTTACACAAATTTGTTGTTGTCGTGTTTCACGAATAAGGGCCAATCAATGCCACAGTTACGCAAGAACATATTTACACAAATTTGTTGTTGTCGTGTTTCGCGAATAAGGCCCAATCAACGTGACAGTTACGCAAGAACATATTTACACAAATTTGTTGTTGTCGTGTTTCGCGAATAAGGCCCAATCAACGTGACAGTTACGCAAGAACATATTTACACAAATTTGTTGTTGTCGTGTTTCATGAATAAGGCCCAATCAACGTGACAGTTACGCAAGAACATATTTACACAAATTTGTTGTTGTCGTGTTTCGCGAATAAGGCCCAATCAACGTGACAGTTACGCAAGAACATATTTACGAACGATTTACACAAATTTGTTGTTTTCGTGTTTCACGAATAAGGGCCAATCAATGCGACAGTTACGCAAGAACATATTTACACAAATTTGTTGTTGTCGTGTTTCGCGAATAAGGCCCAATCAACGTGACAGTTACGCAAGAACATATTTACACAAATTTGTTGTTGTCCTGTTTCGCGAATAAGGCCCAATCAACGCGACAGATTACGTAAGAACATATTTATGAACGATTTACACAAATTTGTTGTTGTCGTGTTTCACGAATAAGGCCCAATCAACGCGACAGATACGCAAGATCGTTTTATGAACATTGTAAGGAATTATGACTGATTTACAAATTTATCTGTTTGCGTTTTAATTAAAAGGCACAATAAATGCTAAATTTTACACAAGGACGTATTTATGAATGATTTACACAAATTAGTTCTGCTCATGTTTCAAGAATAAGGCCCAATCAATGCGACAGTTATGCAAGAACATTTTTAACAAACTATTTGTAAAAAAAAAAATTCTGGTCGAGTTTCACAAATAACATTTTTAAAGAAAATAATTTGTTAAAAATGTTCTTGCATAATTTACTCAAGAACAAGTTTATGACAGATTTACACATTCGTTATGTTTGCGTTACACAAATAGGGCCCAATAAATGTTACAATTTACGCATGAATGGATTTATGACCAATTTACACAAATTCGTCTGTTCGTGTTTCACAGATAAGGCACTATCAACGCGACAGTTTACGCAAAAACAGATTCATGACCAATTTACACAATTTTATTTATTTATTTGATATTTCTCTCCTTTTCTCCCCAATTTGGAACGCCCAATTCCCGATGTGCTTTTAAGTCCTCGTGGCCTCGTAGTGCCTCAATCCGGGTGGCGGAGGACGAATCTCAGTTGCCTCCTGAGACCGTCAATCCGTGCATCTCATCACTTGGCTTGTTGATCGCGTTACCACGGAAACATGGCGTGTGTGGAGGCTTCACGCTATTCTCCGCGGCATCCACGCACAACTCACCACGCGCCCCACCGAGAGCGAGAACCACATTATAGCGACCACGAGGAGGTTACCCCATGTGACTCTACCCTCCCTAGCAACCGGGCCACTTTGGTTGCTTAGGAGACCTGACTGGAGTCACTCAGCACACCCTGGGATTGGAACTAGCGACTCCAGCGGTGATAGTCAGCGTCAATTCTCTCTGAGCTACGCAGGCGACAATAAAGCAAGAACACTTTACGAATGGTTACGCAAATTCGTTCTGGTCGTGTTTCACGAATAAGGCCCATCGAGCGAACTTGATCCATCATGTTTGGCCTCATTCACATCAAAGTACATATGCCATCAAACCTGACTAAGGTCCACCATGTTACGAATTAAATTGTCCATTGTCGTCGGTCTTTGGTTTGTCGTTACAGGCAAACTTGATTTTATTTTATTTCAACATGCCTGCTCACAGTTTAAAGTTTGCGGTTTTATTAAGTGGCACAGAGAACCTTGTAGCCATGGTCACTTTCAACAAGAGACAGGCAAGTTTTGTGATTATGGGATATGTATCAAGATGCAAATTTATCTTTAAACTTTCAGCAACACCGTGCATGTGTGTGTGTGTGTGTGTGTGTGTGTGTGTGTGTGTTGTGCATGAGAGAGTGAACAAAATGTGGTGTTCTTCACCCATTTTCAGTATTGAGTCTGCAGCACATCAGCCTTTGTTTGAAATCACACATCAGCTTTCTAACTTAAAATCTCATGAGGTGTCACACATTTATTCCCTGTTCATATTTTATTCATATGTTTCATGCTTTGTGTGTACAGTATATTCATTTGTGTCTGTGTGTTGGAGAGTGAGTGTTTGTGTGAGCTACTACGAGTCGTTCTTCCTTTTATAAACACATTTCAACAAATGGCACCTGAATGTTCCTCTGTTTTGCGTTTGTTTTGAAATGCTTTAAAACTTAAAAAACAAAAAGATGTGTGAGGAGAGATAAACTGACGTGACCTCTTGTGTGTGGTGCAATGAATCGTGGCTTTAAGATGTCTTTTTTTAATTAGTGATGCTAGTTAACAGTTAAAACACTGATACGTGAGAAATGGATTGAAGAAAAACCATCATGTTATTTCAAACATTACAGACGTGGGATATTTATATATTTTGTATAACTAAAGGAATGGTGGCCCGTCGTCCTGATTTTCATTGTACTGTACAAATGCACTCCTGTCTCTCTCCCTTAGTCGCATGTTGAGTAGTTTGAGTTTTGTATATTTATTGTATTAACACAAAAATAAAATGAAAAAACAAATTTGTAACTTTTCTGGTTTCATATTGGGTATATATGACATGTCAATGACCAAGGATTTAATTTTTTATATAAATCAGTGGCAAATAGTTTTGATAAGGAGGCTTATTATTAAGGTGAGTTAGTCATCAGTAGGCCAAATAATAATAATAATAATAATAATACAAAACAAATGTATGCAATTAAAAATAATATACAAGTACAAAAGTAATTTTTCATTTTTCATAAATATCAATTTATCTCATTAAAAAGACTGCTTGGATCTTGCTTAACTGACCTTTTATGCATAACGAATGTGTTGTTTACACTATATACATTATCTAAATCTCTATACGTGTTTACTTTACAATATAGGCACTTCAATATGTTTTAATCCGGTCAGTAACATAATTAATAAACTTATGTTCATTTGGACTTGGAAACCAAATATGTGGTACAGTTGGGTATTTTGTAGTATTTCTTTAGTTTTAAAATGGTTGACTTCTCTTTACTATCTACTGTAGATATGATGCTTTCTATAAAATGCAATAATCTTTATTGACTTCTGCCCCCTACAGGATGAATGTAGAACAGCAGTCTAAAGCTTTACCCAATATTATACAGTATTTATGTTGGACTAAATACATTCAGGAACCACAGCATGTGATCATAGAAACAGCAAATGCTTAGTTATTTAATGACCTCTTTTAGAACAAAACCACAAACATAACAGACCCAAATATCTGAAAAATGCAGCATCTAATTTAGTATTATTTTCTATTATTCAGTTCTTCACATTAAGATAACTTTGCTCATCCTGCTTACATAAAGCAAGGGTTTGTCCCTAAATGTATAGGCCTATATGCTCTTAGGGACATACATTGAAACTGTCCACTAGTGAGGACTTTTGTTCCGAAAAACAATAGAAAAATGTTTAATTTTAAAACACATTTATCAAATAGCACCAGACTGACTGTTTATCTCTGAAAGTCATGTTATATCCACTTAAAACACTAGTGGGGGCACATTTTTTTTTTTGAAAAACTAGATCTGTGTGTGTGTATATATATATATAGTGTGTGTGTGTATATATACACTAAATGATTATTAGGAACACCTGTTCAATTTCTCATTAATGCAATTATCTAATCAACCAATCACATGGCAGTTGCTTCAATGCATTTAGGGGTGTGGTCCTGGTCAAGACAATCTTCTGAACTCCAAACTGAATGTCAGAATGGGAAAGAAAGGTGATTTAAGCAATTTTGAGCGTGGCGTGGTTGTTGGTGCCAGACGGGCCGGTCTGAGTATTTCACAATCTGCTCAGTTACTGGGATTTTCACGCACAACCATTTCTAGGGTTTACAAAGAATGGTGTGAAAAGGGAAAAACATCCAGTATGCGGCAGTCCTGTGGGCAAAAATGCCTTGTTGATGCTAGAGGTCAGAGGAGAATGGGCCGACTGATTCAAGCTGATAGAAGAGCAACTTTGCCTGAAATAACCACTCGTTACAACCGAGGTATGCAGCAAAGCATTTGTGAAGCCACAACACGCACAACCTTGAGGCGGATGGGCTACAACAGCAGAAGACCCCACCGGTACCACTCATCTCCACTACAAATAGGAAAAAAGAGGCTACAATTTGCAAGAGCTCACCAAAATTGGACAGTTGAAGACTGGAAAAATGTTGCCTGGTCTGATGAGTCTCGATTTCTGTTGAGACATTCAGATGGTAGAGTCAGAATTTGGCGTAACAGAATGAGAACATGGATCCATCATGCCTTGTTACCACTGTGCAGGCTGGTGGTGGTGGTGTAATGGTGTGGGGGATGTTTTCTTGGCACACTTTAGGCCCCTTAGTGCCAATTGGGCATCGTTTAAATGCCACGGCCTACCTGAGCATTGTTTCTGACCATGTCCATCCCTTTATGGCCACCATGTACCCATCCTCTGATGGCTACTTCCAGCAGGATAATGCACCATGTGACAAAGCTCGAATCATTTCAAATTGGTTTCTTGAACATGACAATGAGTTCACTGTACTAAAATGGCCCCCACAGTCACCAGATCTCAACCCAATAGAGCATCTTTGGGATGTGGTGGAACGGGAGCTTCGTGCCCTGGATGTGCATCCCACAAATCTCCATCAACTGCAAGATGCTATCCTATCAATATGGGCCAACATTTCTAAAGAATGCTTTCAGCACCTTGTTGAATCAATGCCACGTAGAATTAAGGCAGTTCTGAAGGCGAAAGGGGGTCAAACACAGTATTAGTATGTGTTCCTAATAATCCTTTAGGGGAGTGTATATATATATATATATTTTTTTTATTGGGAATGCAAAAACGATTAACAATTGTATAATTGTAAGTGCATAAACATAAAAGGCATTGACAATATATATAAAAAAATTAATAAAAACAAAAAAATAATAATAATAATGAAACGAGACATAATCGATGACGTATGCGGCCGACAAATGCGACCTCCGGAGAACGATACTCACCTAAAGTAGTTTCCTTCAAGGGGCGCTCTGTGGCTCACCAACCCGAATCTTCCATTCAGCTGCATTTACATCTCAGGACGATTTTTGTCTTTTCGAAGAGACTAGTGCACTATAATGTCCAATCATTTTAATCCGTTAAGACTAAGCATCCCTACCTAAAACACAAATGGAAATCCTCCACAGCAATCTTAATAAATGAATGAAACAATATGCCTAACACACTAACCACAAATTACAGCGATTTGTCCATCCTGACAAGCGCTGAGAAAAGCAACCGATACCACGTGATACACGCCGTCTTTTGAGGCGCTTCAGCAGCAGCTCGGACAAGAATATACACCTAAATACTGATAGTAAGAAACGTTAATAGTTTGTCAGATTTCAAATCACACTGATAATAAAAATAAATAAATAAATATTAATAATTTAAAGAGTCTTCGCTCCTCATCAGTAGAAAGACAACTTCCGGGCCACATCCCATTCTCTCAGTAGAGGGCGATTTTACACCAATGTTTGGAAATAACAAATACATTTTTATTTGAGCTACTTACAATCAATATCAGTCATATTTGTAGATCATTTGAACAGCTAATATTTATTCTGTGTATTTTAAAGAGTGAGAACGCTCAAATGAATCGCTTTTCAGGCACTATTTTTAATATAAACAAAATATTAAGATTATTTTTTATAAAATAATGTACTTCCCAATATTTGTGATATCCCCCTCTATATCGATACCAGGAAGCTACTGTAAAAGCAGAACTTCCCTCATCATTTGATTGAAATGAGTCACACCTTTCTTACCTGTGAGGTCACGAGGTTTCTGAGTTGACGTCTTGAAGTGTGTTCAAGAAAAGAAACCTGTCGTTTGTTTTAGTCTGTGTGTGTGTGTGTGTGTGTGTGTGTGTGTGTATAATGGGTTTGAAGGAATAAAGAGTCTCCTCGTCCGACCAGTTTTTCCAGTTTGATATAGACACGTAACGCACACAACAGCCCTTCAACACTGGCACGGCACGAACATGGAGCAATAAGTCTGTATTAACACCTACAAAGGATTCACACAAGTCACTCTGAGAACGGTAAGTCAAGAGTTTTTGAGTAGTATTTGAGAGGTGCTAGATGTGTTGTTACCTGAGTTCCTTTATTACCTGTTTGTGTTGTTGTGATTCTCATATTTACTCAGATTAATGCTTAGACCATTACAGTAATGTATTGACATGTGTGTTTACCTTTAGAAAATGTGTCTAAACTCTTCAAAACAATAACAGTTCTTCAGTGGTTCTTGGGTTCGGGTTCTCTTATTATTTGGAGCCTTTTTGCTGTATTAGAGTTGCTGTAAAAGTTAGAAAGGAATATCAGGGACGGTCAATATTGTGATATACTGGCATTGGGAAGTAATGGACATTTCTACAGTTTAATGTCAGGGGCGTAGCAATCATATCAAAAGTGAGGGGGATATCAATCCAATGAACTATGTGATTGACCAGCGAATTTTAACTATTGCATTTACACATTTAGACATTTCCTCTATGACTTATGAAAGACACAGTGTAAACACCTATGCCCCGTGAAAATGTGTGTTTGTATCGAAAGTGAGGGGGGCACGTCTCCCGCATACCTGCGCATTCTACACCCATGGTAAACATTTAATATTTATATTTCTAACTTATTAAATTGGCTCAAAACTGCATCGCAGAACCTCTAAACGTCACAGAGAACTTTATATTTTCTAGTTATTTAGAAATCAATATACTGGTGTTTGAAAGAGGTTAAGTGACATCCTAAGAAAGTATACGTTATCTTTTAATGTATATAATATATCTGGCTTCTAGTAACCCTATAAAGCCAACAGATGGTTCAAAATCAGCTCTCTTGTGTTCTGTTTCATTCACGTCTTTAAGTCACTCTGTCTGTCAAGTTTCGGGTCTTGGCATCAAGTTTGATGGACAGGTGTCGTCTTAGCGAAGACATTAAAGGAGTATTTCGGGTTTAATACAAGTTAAGCTTAGTTGACAGCATTTTTGGCATAATGTTGATTACTGCAAACACGTATTTCGACTCGTCCCTGCTTATCTTTAAAAAAAGCTAAATCTGTGTAACAGTGAGGCACTTATAATGGAAGTCAATGGGGCCAGTCGGCAAATGTTAAAATACACACTATAGCCAAAAGATGTAAACAATGTGTGTGTTAACAGGAAGTCAGAGTTATAAAATCACTAACTAACCTTTATCCGTGGAAAGTTATATCCAATTTTACTTCCTTGCCGTGATGATGTAACGCCGTAAACCCAAAAATGACTGTAAAAATGATTTAAACAACTTCGCAGCTCAAATAATACACGAGTTTTAACAGAAGAATGAATGTAAGTGCTTTTATAAAATTATAAGCGTCACATATCTGCCTTTAAAACCCCTCCAAAAATTGGCCCTCATTGACTTCCATTGTAAGTGCCTCACTGTAACCTCCATTTTTGCCTTATATATATATATATATATATATATATATATGTATGTGTGTGTATGTACAAATACAGGTCTGTTATATACAGTGCAAGGGAGTGTAATGCAGAAGAGGTATTGGGATGGGTGAGCGGGGTCCAGAGTGACTTTTCCAGCCCTTTTCCTCACTCTGGAAGTGTACAGTTCTGTGAGGATGGGAAGGGGAGCACCAATTATCCTCTCAGCAGTCCGAACTGTCCTTTTGTAGTCTTCTGATGTCTGATTTCGTAGCCATAAGTGCAGAGGACAGACTCAATGACTGCTGAGTAGAACTGTATCAGCAGCACCTGTGGCAGGTTGAACTTCCTCATCTGGTGAAGGAAGTACAACCTCTGCCGGGCCTTTTTCACAATGGAGTCAATGTGGGTCTCCTACTTCAGGTCCCGTGAGATTGTAGTGCCCAGGAACCCGAATGACTCCACTGCTGCCACAGTGCTGTTCAGAATGAAGAGTGGGGTCAGTGTTGGGGCGTTCTTCCTAAAATCCCCTCTCATCGCCATCGTTTTGAGCTTGTTCAGCTCCAGGTTGTTTGGACCGCACCAGACAGTCAGCTGTTCAACCTCCCTTCTCTATACAGACTCATCGTCATCCTGGATGAGGCCGATGACAGTAGTGTCATCTGCAAACTTCAGGAGCTTGACAGAGGGGTCCTTAGTGGTGCAGTCATTTGTGTTCAGGGAGACAGATAGACATGGGAACAGAGAGTTGTCCATTTAGTCATTTAATGGCTGTCATCTATTAGATATTGTTGCACTGGGACAGAGTTCATTTTCACTTTAACTGTCGTGCTTAGTCCTATACAAACACACTAGACACGCCATCACTAGTCCTCTCTGAATGAGTGGTGGGTGTAAATGTGTTCGGGGGGGGGGTTATGACGAATATAAATTCCTTCGATATTGTCTGGATGAGTCTTGCCTTGATGGCTGTTGTTCCATGTGTTTTATGTTGGGCTACATTGAACAAACTCTCTGATGAAAGAGCTGTTTTAGTCACAGAACTGGTTTATTTCATGTATAGAAGACTGCAGACATGGGTGTGGTTTCTGGTGCTTTCTCTGTACATTAGAATTACAAATAGAACATGTAAGCTTCTCTAAATATGTTTTGGAGGTGTATCAGATAAATGGACTGATAACTGGATGATTTAATGCATGACTTCAGTTCTAATACAGTGAATCAGGATGATAACTTGTTTACATTTGACACAAATTATATATTCTGTGGTATAATGCCACTATATGTTGACTATATAAGGTTGCACATACTGTAATACAGTACATGGTGGATATTTAAGAAATATCACATGCAAAGTGAAATAAGACATCAAAACATGATAATGCACTGTAAAATTGTTTCATTCTTTACTAATTTAGAAATCTGGCATTGAGAAAAAAATATAAATAGTCCCTGATATTATCTTCTGCTTACAGTATCGATCCTATCAGACCAATACCAATTATTTAAAAAACATTAAGGGGTCATTGGCAAATCAGGTTGTCCGAGGTGATAAAAATGAGAAATATAAACAATGACAAATGTTCTGGATTCTCTTTGTGAGGAACATGATGTAGGAACGCCAATACTTGTGTTGAAACGAGTTTACGTGTAAATGTACTCTACAAGTCCAACCTTTGGACACGCTTGACAGAATTTGCTTGTTAGTTGAAACAAATAATCGTAGTTTTGTAGACAAATAGAAATTGCATCAACATATGAGTTTCTCTATGAGTTTTCTTGTTTTGTCTGGTCGTTTGTAGATCCACAGAGTTGATCTCGGGACAGGCCTTGTGGTTTGAATCTGGTGAACATTACATGATTATATAATGAAGACTCTTACGAGTACAAATCTGTTACAGTGAGGCACTAACAATGTTAGTGAATGGAGCCAATCTGTAAATGTTAAAATACTGTTTTAAAAGTAAACAATATGCATGTTTACATCATTTTAGTTTTATGCGTAAAGTTATATCCAATTTTACAACTTCGTTGCCATGACGACGTTACACCGCAAAACTTAAAACACTAAAACGACCAGAAATAAATGGCGTGTTAAACACATTTACAGCTCAAAATAATACACGCGTTTGAACAAAATAATTAATTTATAAAATGATAAGCTTCACATTTCTGCCTTTTTAAACCTTCTAAAAATTGGCCCCATTGACTTCCATTGTAAGTGCCTCACTGTAAAACAGATTTTTGCTCTTTTTAAAGAAAAAGACGGATGTGTCGAAATACAATTTTGTCGATTGAGCATATCTTATATACATGTATTTATGTGTGTGTGTGTGTATGTATATAGGTATATGTGTGTGTGTGTGTGTGTGTGTGTATATATATATATATATATTTATATATACAAACAAACAAACAACCGCCATTCGCCACTAAGTGGCGGTGACGTCACCACGACGCTTGTGCCAAGCTATGTGCACGTTAAGGCCACGTGAAGTGTCGAACGCCCGCTGGCAGGAGGTCACGGGACAGATCCAACCGGTGACATGGGTCGAATGACTGAGATGACTGGTTGATGCACCACCTGTGCCCCCTATATATATATATACATACACACACACACACACACACACACACACACACAAATACATGTAGATTTATATATGTTTATATGTATATATGTTTATATTAGGGGTGTTGATTTAACACGTTAATTCAGTGCGATTCATTTGATTAAAAATAATGCGATAAAAAATTTACGCAATTAATCGCAATGACCCGGACCATAATAAGGAAGATTCCTGAGCAATGCAAGCTTGTAGTACCACCTGTTTACTCCAGAGGGCAGTAAGTGAAACTTCAGCTGTATGAGCAACACACAGTTTATACAGTGAAGAAAACACTTCAGCAGCAACACAACACAAACATATGTTACGTTCTTACGTTCAAAACACTTGATGGAGCACAAATCCAAACTAAGAGATCTAGAAGTATTAAACTATATTTAACTTGACACAGTGACTTAACAATGTGTGTTTATGACGCAACGCACCCGAGACGTCTGACGCAGGTGTACATTGACGGGTCCTTAAACAAGCCCTCATAAGAAATCTCAAACTGATTGACAGATTCACTTGTGAATCTGGGATTGCTGTGAACTGTGTGCCAATGATTGACTTATGATCAATAATATGGTAGTAAACAATACATTGTATTCTAAAGCTGCTTTTTGTCTTATCAATGATTAACTCTTCTAATTTGGCAGACACTTCTATCCAAAGCGACTTACAGTGCACTTATTACAGGGACAATCCCCCCCGGAGCAACCTGGAGTTAAGTGTCTTGCTCAAGGACACAATGGTGGTGGCTGTGGGGATCGAACCAGCAACCTTCTGATGACCAGTTATGTGCTTTAGCCCACTACGCCACCACCATTGATTGTCATTGATCTTGTGGTGTCACAAATGAATTTCTATTTGCTTCGAAGGTGCTAGCAAGTGCACTTCTTATACCATTGACAAAATTAGCTTCTAGCAGATATATTAGATATTAGACAGCTTTACACCAAACATCTTCTTTACGTATTGATTTAAAAGCATTAAACTGCTCTTAGTTAGGTTCTTCAGTCCTACTAGTGGTGCTCTCTCATCTCTGGTTTCCCAACAGCAGGTGAACTCGCTCTCAAAGGAATACCTGTGTTTTCTACCTCCATTTATTTGTTTCTCTAGCCCATCCCCCATGTCAGGGGGTTACCATAGCAGCGCCCTTGCCGAGACTCCCAAACCCGTTTCCCAACTCTAGCCGACCTGTAAAAGCTCCTGGTCACGCCTCCAGGTAACTGCAGACCTACAGATCATCTTTTAGACGTGGGCGGCAGTTTGGTCTCTTCAATGGGAATCTTTGTTCTTGGCGGCATGGAATATAAAGTGTGTGACGCACACAGTACACACACACACACACACACACACACACACACAGAGGAGGGAATGCACGTCCATTCATGTTTGTTGAGCCGGATTGTTGGCAAATGTCTTTGAAGGAAGAAGGAAGCGTTATGATAAGAGTGAGATAAGAAAATTACTATCACTTTGTTGTTCACTGAGTTTGTTTGTCCGTTTGCAGTCGGTCGTTTCTTCAGCTTAAAGCACTTTTGTGTGACAGGGGTTGATTTATTGGTGTTTGTTCAAACTGGGGCACTTTTAGCACTGTGGACTTAAAGCTGTAGTATGTAACTTTTTGGTGTTAAAATACTCTCCCCTATCCCAGTTTAATATGCAGAGACGACCACAAGTAAGCCATTATTCATCAGTTCATTTTCTCAAAAACCGTAAACACTGCGTCCATGTGGCGCTATGAAAATCCCTCAACCAATGGCGGGAGATGGGGGCGGGGCTATCTGTTTGTTCAGAAGAGGGGCATAATCAGAAGCTGTTTTTAAAACGGTGTTTATTTTTTCGCTTCCATTTGGTGGCGCTAATGGCGCAGAAATTATACAGTTCGGCTACATAGGAAAGTTTTGTTAAAACATAAAACATTTTTCAAACTCTAAATTAATTTGTCTGCTATCAATGTCCAAATGTGCATTTACATGCATCATTTTAGCCATTGTGGTAATAATAATTTCCTATCGCAGTATCATTTCCAGTCATAAAATGGATGACTCATTTGTCTGGTTTAGGCTAATTTCAGTGCTAGCATGTTTATGTAGCCTAAATACACACAATTAAATACTATTTTCAGACTTTTTTTGAGTAATGGCAAAATTACAGCTTAATTGGAAACAGTGCCCAATAAATATATTCTGCTCATAAGTGATATTTACATTGATTTTTAAATATCTTGTCTCACATCTCAAGCATGCTATTCGTTGACACTTTTGTCCACTTGGATAACAAGTACAACAACTTTTGAAAACTGTTTCATTAGGGGCAATAATTGGTGAAAATGACGCCACAATTTTGGGACCGAATTTTTCAGTTTTTGAGAGATTTCCACACAATAAATATTGAAATGGTTTATGTTGATTTCACTCTTTGTTTACATGATCAGAGTTTTAAACATGTAATAATATATAAAAAAATATTTTTTACACCCAATTTGGAACGGCCAATTCCCAATACGCTCCAAGTCCTCATGGTGGCGTAGTGACTCGCCTCAATCCGGGTGGCGGAGGACGAATCTCAGTTGCCTCAACATCTGAGACCGTCAATCCGCGCATCTGATCACATGGTTTGTTGAGTACGTTACCGCGGAGATATAGCACGTGTGGAGGCTTCACGCTATTCTCCGCAGCATCCACGCTTAACTCGCCACACGCCCCACCGAGAGCGAGAACCACATTATAGTGACCACGAGGAGGTTACCCCATGTGACTCTACCCTCCCTAGCAACCGGGCCAATTTGGTTGCCTAGGAGACCTGGCTGGAGTCACTCAGCACACCCTGGGACTCGAACTTGTGACTCCATAGCAAGTGCCAATACTCGCTGAGCAACCCATGCCCCCGAATAATACATATTTTTAAAATGGATTGATATTGTTTGATATTGAAAGTCTGGGACAAGGCTTAAACAGTCAAATCTATACATAAAAAGGTATTTAAAAAGTATCAAAGATGAAGGCCTTGTGTGGAAGTTTATTAATGACAAATGGTCTATGGTCTACACTTATATAGCGCTTTTTTTTAACCTTAGAGGTTACCAAATGCTTTACACTGCTTTACACTCCACACTCACATTCAGACACCAATGGTGGCAGAGCTGCTATGTAAGGTGCTAGTCTGCCATTGGGAGCAACTTGGGGTTCAGCGTCTTGCCCAAGGACACTTCAGCATGTGGAGTCATGTGGGCCGGGAATCGAACCGCCAACCCTGCGATTGGTAGCCGATCCGCTCTACCAACTGAGCCACAGCCGCACAAAATGTCATCATTAAAAATTTGGGTGTTGATGAAGATCAAGAGTAACTGTTTTTCCAGGGTTTTCTTCAGGATGTACAAGGTTGAATTACCAACCAAATTTGAACCACTGAAATTTTAGAGGGAATTTGCAAAGCACAATATAACGTACCAAATAGTACCTGTCGAATACCAAAGACGCAATCAAATAAAAATGCTATATTTTGCAACTGAACTTTGGAAGGTGAATATTACTGAATTTTTAATGATGAAATTATTGTATGAAATTTTTTTATTGAAATATTCACAGCTTAAATATACAACCATATGCAATTGCATTCCCAAAACATGGAAGTACTGATAATGCAATGATTACATTTTTTTAATTAGTGTAATTTAGTGAGCTTTTTATATTGATATACTTCCATAGGCAGGTTAAAAGGTTTCAATTCAGTTTGATTGAGAATATCTTTGAATATGGATGTATATCTGGGAAACTTTTTACATCCAGTTATTAAATCTAAACTACAAGTGAAATAAACTATTTGTTCTTTTTTTTTTCCTCCCATAAATGACGCCTGTCCCACAGTTGTGGTGTCATTTCCACCATATTGAACAAGTTTGCTTCACATGTTTATTAAGTTAACTTGACAACTGTGTAATTTAAAGATATGAAATATGAGTGAAGAAAACAAAGAGTTTTTCATTGTGCGTCCTTTCCAATCGAGTCAGTAATAAGTGTGAAAATTGTAGGTTGCGAGTACAAGCGGCCGAAATGGGCTTCCTCAGAAGGGTGGCGGGCTTCTCCCTTAGAGATAGGGTGAGGAGCTCAGTCACCCGTGAGGAGCTCGGAGTAGAGCCGCTGCTCCTTTGTGTCGAAAGGAGTCAGTTGAGGTGGTTTGGGCATCTGGTAAGGATGCCCCCTGGCCGCCTCCCTTGGGAGGTGTTTCAGGCACATCCAGCTGGGAGGAGGTCTCGGGGAAGACCCAGGATTAGGTGGAGAGATTACATCTCCACACTGGCCTGGGAACGCCTCGGGGTCCCCCAGTCAGAGCTGGTTAATGTGGCTCGGGATAGGGAAGTTTGGGACCCCCTGCTGGAGCAGCTGCCCCCGCGACCCGACTTCGGATAAGCGGTTGAAGATGGATGGATGGAAGTGTGAAAATATTATTTATGTGTATTTAAGAAAAGAAACTAGTTATGAAATTAGCCTTACAAAAACTTTGTATTTTTGGCGGGGGGGTGGGATAAAATGGCCTAATATTTAGTCTTGCAAAGTATTAGGCCATTTTATTCCCAAAAACATATAAATGTTTTTCCAACACAGAATGTAACGATATGCATAATATGCGACTTTCATACACTAAATGGCATATTTCTTCTGTGATGCATGCATAGACGGTGTCTCACATCGTAAAGAAACCAAAAGTGCCTAAAGTTCAAAAAACACTCCCAACAAACCTCCTCACAGTCACAACTAATAGATGTTTTCCACCTTTAAAATGTGTTTAAAACCAAAGGCCTTTTATTAAAACATTCCAGTGTCACTTGAAATGATGGTATGCATTGTGAAAATATGTGTGTTATGTACACGAGCTATTTAACGACACTTAACTCTGTTGTTATTGGACAAAAGCACCTTTTTATGCACCATGATGGTATAAATAGTCGAGCATTTTTCCGAAGGCTGTTTGTAAATGGATGATATCTTAACTAACGTGTTCGTCAGGTAATATCAGACTGCAAGGTATGCAGTACAGTATGCATACTTCATCTTTTGAGTAGAGGAGATTATACATGATTAGTTTGAAAGGTTAATAAATGCGTCATCTATAGAATGAGGCCATAGACGAATGTGTCCAGGTCATATTTCAGCCCAACATCAAACGATAGAAATAGATAATGAAGCTGATTTTTAGGACCATTATACCATTTTAACTTCCTTTTCTTAACAGTTGATTTGAAATAAACGGTGCTTTGACTGCTAAATACTAAACTAAAAGCATTTATGCATGACTTGTGATCAAATCAACTCTTGGATAAACAGGGGTGTGTTTTGCATGCTTTGTTTCTTTCTCTCTCTGGGTGTGTGCTCTGTCACGCTCTTTGCGGTGACATCCTGGTGCCGTGTTTTATTTCAGCGTTGCAGGCGGCTATTCATCACTATTACTGTTGCTCATACTTGCTCATATTATGTCTCGTATCGCAGCTGTAAGACACTCGTAGGTTGAATGTAACATTACGGCTCTGTGGCACTGTCAAAAATTGTTGTGTGTGTTTGGGGTGGGACTATCAGTTTTGTACAACCAATGGAAGACCGGGAGAGTTTCCTGGAATCCGGATGATTCGTTTTTGAGATCCCGTTTGGTGGCACAGAAATTGCACACTTGAGTTTAATTAGTGAAACATTATCTCATATTTTGGGGTTGTTCAGCTCAATGTACTGTGCAGATCATTATCTTGGCACTTCCTGTTAGTTTTCATTTAATACTCAGTGAAGAAAAGGTAAATGCCGGTAAATGGGTCAAGGCTTTCTGTAAAAACATAAAGACCTCAGGCATCACTCGTTCATGTGAAAGAGGACAGTTCAAAAGTGACAGTGACAAAAGATGTCTGGCATGCCACCACAGAAGACACTTTAGAATATAGAAAATAATAGACCTTATTTACTTTACCACTTGTTTATGTAAATATTGTGTAAATATTATAGTACATGAATAGAGTAATCATTCAGTACTATATTATAAATCAAGATGCCATGTGTTATTGGTGATACCAGGTATACTCACCAGTATTAAGGATTTGTTTAGGCAGTACGTAGTGAAAAGTGTGTGTTTGTGATCTTGTATGCATTATGTTTGCAAAAGGTTGCAACCTATTAACAAACTTGGGCACGGCACACAAATCTGTTGATTTTAGGATCTCTTTGCGGTTTCTGGACATTTTTAATCTCATTTCCCAGCTTATTGTACAGAGACACTAGTGGCACAGAATGGAAACGCTTCATACTTCAAACTATACACATTTTTAAACTGTCTGTTTGTCACATCTCTCTCTCTGTGCAGTGTGTAGTGGTCAGGATGAGCGCTCGGCATCGAGCAGGTTCCCAGGACTCCCTGGACCAGCCGGACGATGAGGTTGTGCCCTACAGTGATGATGAAACTGACGAAGAAATAGACGATGAGCTGGAAACAAGAGATGATGAGACACCAGGACCAGGAGTAGAAGAAATCAGCCCCACAGCTACTGGAGGTGAGTTTCAACACTTGTCTCGTGAGATTCTGTTGCTTTTATGCTTTTTTTATAAAAACAATTTACAAATCTGTTCCCAGATCAGAGTACAATCAGGTTTGTCTGATCTAGGATCAGTTTTAGCTCTGTAATAATGTGTGACAAGGAGGAGAGCAGGGCCGGGCCGTGAGAGGGCACGGCTGGCCCCCAATCGGGCCAAAGAGAGGGATAAAGCCTAATCGCCCTCCTCCTCGTCACATAACGATAACCCATCAGTTTATCACGATGTCTGATCTGGGATCAATTTATAGTTCATTAATAAAAATGATCAATCACACTGTCTTTTCTGTTCTGGGATCAGTTTAATAAAGAGCCCCATAGAGGACAAGGAAAGGAATTTTTGCATTCCCTCACAAAAGGTTTTGCGTACCCTTCACACCTTATGCAAATTAACCATGGCTTTACTACAGTAACCATAGCTGAACTATGGGATTTGTAGTTAAACCAGCAATTAACAGGGTTCAAGCGGTTTAAGGCCTTTAAGCAAAAGCGTAAAAAGGTATTATGTTTTATGTACTAAGCAAGTAACCACCTAGATCATAGATGGAAAAGACAATTTACAGCCAATACAGGCAATTTACTATGGAAATATATGTTTTATAAAGCTTTTTAACAGTTATAGTGCCACTATAGTGCTAAATGGGGGATGTTTGATCTTTGTGAGTGTGTGAGTGTGTGTGTGTGTGTGGTCAAGAACTTCTGTTTTAAAACCATTAATCAACTATGGTATTACTATAATAACATTATTTTATATATTTTTTTACCATAGTTAAGTTTTCCTGTATTACTACTGTAGTTTTTACCACAAATATCATGCTTAAAATACGGTAAATGTTGTGGTTTCCATGGTTCAATTATGGTAACTGTAGTAAAACCATGGTTCATTTCCATAAGAGTTTGATGAAGGTGTTGCGAGGGAACGCAAATATTTCAGAAAATAGATTCCCTCCTCGTCCCCTATGAGGGTCTGTACCGTACTGTACCGCAGTCACCCATCACACTTTCTGATCTGGGAACAGTTTTTGCTTTTTGTATGATGATAACACTTCTATCTGTCTGATCTGGGATCAGAAATGTATGAAACTGCCCTTTTGATGATTGCATGTATTTGGTTTAATTGAATTTCCCCCCTCAGAGGCCGGTTGGAGTGTCCGAGCGAACGACAGAGAATACTGCAAACGACCAGAGTTCCAGAAAAAGGTCTTTCTGTGTATCAAGAAAAGCAAATACTCTGTAAGTGACACATTCATCATGGCTTTTGAGTGACACCTGAATCGCCGTGTTTCTGTGCTACGGCATGTCGCTTTCGTCAGTATTTCACGCTACATGCAAACACAGGGGTGGCGGTTGAGTATAGTGGTTGTGCTTGTGATGAAAGATTGACCGTTTGATCCCACCATTGCACCCTTGAGAAAGACACTTAACCTTGCGTTACTCCTGCTCGACTGTCTCTGTTGTAATTGTACTGTCAGTTGTTTTGGAGGAAAGCATCTGTTGAAGGATTTCTTGCTGCATAGCTAAACGTAAACAAGTCTCACATTGAATTTTCCACTGTATAGACCAAAAACGATCTGTCTGTGGTAGCGGGTTACAAGCGGGTGATATTTTCATGCTTGACTGAACTACAGGACTTTGATAGTGAAACTGCATTAGATGTTAGTTGCATGCATTACCATATTTATTCTGTTGTATCACCCGGTCAAAACAAACTGTACAGTAAATCATTTCTTCATACGCAAGATACGTTTTTAGGTTTCTGGGATCTGTGAAGGATCTGAAATGTTAATGGGAAAACTGGATAGTATCTCATTTTGTTATTGTCAAATGTTTAATTTCTAGTCAGACAAAACATGAATCGCCCAGAAGTCAGCCAAAAACAACACCATGTGATTTGTACTTTATATATAATATATATATATATATATATATATGTATATGTATTTTCTTTGATGTCGCAGTTTGTCTGAAAGTAGTGTGTTTTAAGGTTAAACGACTGACTCACTCTTACTCAAAACAAGTATGTGAGCTATTGTTTCCTCTATTATTTTTGGGCACTTCAGATGCCTCCAGAAAAAGACTTGTTTGACACAGAGATTGTGCAATTACGGGAAATGTAATAAAAGTGACGAGTAATTCCTCTCACCCAGAATTCGTCATCAAGCTCTTATCTGTTTTGACGTATCAGACAGGACTTGACCTTTGTCAGGGCCCTAAAATGAGACTATTTCTGGTCATTTTCGTATATTGGTGAGGTTTCTCCTGTTCACGGACATCTTTGAAAATTTTGACCTAGAAGAACAAGAGCATTGATGATTGGTTAAAATTAACTGTGATTGTGATTTGGACGTGATGTTTTTTTTAATCCTTCTATTGCATTCGTGTAATTTTTGACCCGGAAGAAGTAGATAATAATTTTTAAATACCATATAGTTTTTATCACGGGAACCAAACTATGGGACTTTGTCAAGACTATCAAAATACACATAAAACATCTCATGACATTTACGTGAGCATTGCAATATTTTTGCAACACTAAAATGACGTGCTTCATAACACGTTTGGCTGCACTTTAAGTGAAATGTCCAGCAGGGGAGCCAAAACCGTTCGAAACGAGGTTGTAATCAGACGAGGTTTTAAATGTGAATTTTAGATGGTGGTTTTAATAAAAACGTACCTCCCTAACCTAAACCTTAACCGATAGTCTCTGAAAAGAGAAATGAGAGTTTAACAAAACAGACATCTTTATCCTGAACCATCACCTAACTTTAACCGACAGTGTTTTAAAATGCAGAACGAAATTAAAAGCTCATATTCTGAAGCAACCATGTCATTTCGTGTCGCTTCTTTGTCTCTGTCGTGTCACGTGTCATCTTGAGTTCTTCTCTGGTTTTGAACCGCAGTCCTCCGAGTCCAACGTTCAACGCTCTATGAGGTGAGCTACCACTACGGTTGCCACCTGTCCTGTAAAATATGGGATCACCCCATATTTAAAGATAAAATTATGCATCCCTTAACGAATCAATACGGGACGCGATTTGTCCCATATTTAAGTCAGATGGCGTCATGGTGAAATCGTTCCTGATCGTTAATTTAACTTTGATATAAGTTGGAAAATGTGCCTATGGTGGGTCATAAAGACAAGTACAGGTGAAGGAAGAAAAAACATACAAAACAGACATGACAGATGTAACAAACATAACAAATAAACTAATTCAAAGGTACTACTGTCTAAAAGGGGCGTGGGAAGAGCAAAGGTTCATGCACACTGTCTAAATAGGGCTTGAAAGAGGAAATTGGCCACATTTTACTCTGCACCCATCTGATGCAAAACCAGCTCATGCAAGTAAATAAAATAGATTTAGCTTAAAATCATAGTGAAGAAGTATTAATGAGTTGTGCTGTTGTTTTGATGATTGTAACACAGTTGAAGGATGGGCAAGGAGGAGGCGAGAACCGGCTTGTCAACATAAATTATATTTTAATGAGAAACTCAAAAACACATAAACAAACACACATGACGGACATGTCCGTAATTCTCTCTCTCTCGAACAATCGTCACCGGCCGCCTTTATCCCTCGGCGCCTCATCAGGCTGATTGGGGACTGGGCGCGTGATATTCTGACCGGCCCGCCCCCTCCGCTCCACACTCCTCCGGTGTTATCTCAGGCCGGGTGCCACCGGCATGACGTACACCCCTATCCCTGGGGCGGGGTGTATCTTGCGTCCAGCGTGGTCATCCCCGCCTTCCTCAGCCCTGGGAGGAGACAGGAGGGAAGACAACAACAACAACAACAAAAAAAAACAAAATAGGCGAGGGAAAAGGCCAACACGGTGCGACAGGAGAGAGAGAGAGAGAGAGAGCTCACTCACGTTCTCTGATGTACCGTCGCGGTCCTCGAACACTCCTCCACACTCAGGGCGACAGCGCTCAACACCGGCTGACCGGGAAACGCCACTCCAGCGGTAGACGCGCCCGCTCTGGCGGCAAATGGGACACTCTCCGCCTGGCAGCGCTCTACGCTCGGCGGTCGGAGAGTTTCTTCCCTCCTCCCCTCGCGGACGGCGGTCTTCCCTCGACCCCTCCGCGTCTCTGGGGACGGCAGGGCACTCCTCCGCCCCGGCAGCGGCTCCCTCGCTCCAGGCGGTCGGGGTATCCAGTCCCCACTTGCCCCGCGGACGACGGCCGTACCCCGCATCCGGGCGGTCGGGCTACTCCGCCCCCCGGCAGATGGCAGCGGTGCTCCCCTGGGTGGACGGCAGTGTCGAGGACTCTGCGACGGGCATCCCTCCTCCTTCCCGGGTTTCAGCACCAATGTAAAACAGTTAAAGGATGGGAAAGGAGGAGGCGAGAACCGGCTAGTCAACATAAATCATATTTAATAAAACTCAAAGCACAAACATAAACACACATGACGGACATGTCCGTAATTCTCTCTCTCTCGAACAATCGTCACCGGCCGCCTTTATCCCTCGCGCGCCTCATCAGGCTGATTGGGGACCAGGCGCGCGATATTCCGACCGGCCCCGCCCCCCTCCGCTCCACAATGATGTTTAGTTGAAACGGAATATGTTGGTTTCTTAACTGTTGAAGTTGAATTGCAGTTATGAGTCATAGGAAATTCATTCAAATGACTAGTCAGATTAGATAATATAAATTGTTATATTTAGATTTCTCAGAAATGTTGATATAAATGTTGATTTTCACTTGTCACACTGGTTTGGCTGTAGTAGTAAAAACAAATGGCATATTAATTGATAACTTTTATATGTTAAAGCCACAAGATGATTATGACATCATAAATGGGGCTGGACTGGGAAGAGAAATCGGCCCGGGATTTTACATGGCAACTGGTCCAACTGTTGAGAGGGTGGGGGGGAGGGGGGTTATCCAAAAGTTGTCGGGGGTGTTCGCTGTCCTTTTCTGTATATCGTGGCGCCGTTTTGTGGTCCGTTCTGCATAACGCAGCGGCTCATTTTTGCGTATCGCGGCCCATTCGGCACGTTTCGCAGCCGACCCACTGGCCCGCTCAGTTCTCCCCATGGCCATTACGCTCCTGATCGCCCCGGCGTCGGCCCATCACGAAAATGTCTGGTATGCCAGATTACCAGTCCAGCCCTGATCATAACCATTCATTAATATATGTACTTTCACAGTACTCTTAATTAATCAGATTACCTTTGGATTACTTATTGCATGTTTTGTTAAATCTAATTTTCCATTTTTAAAGAGGCGTTTATTGGTACTACTCAACACTGACCGCCCACATTTAAATATTCAACGCATGTTCAGCAACCTGACCTGTTAATACAATGTCGATATATAGAGGTTATCTCATCATACCAGAGCTCGTTTACATATAGACGTCTTTAAGGTACGGTAGCAAAAACATCCTGTTAACTCAACAGTCAGAGAGAGTGAGAGAGAGAGAGAGAGAGCATAAAAAAAGATTATATTGAGTGAAAGTATGTCTGAAGTGTTTTTGTGTAGGTGCTTGTGTGCGTAACAGGTAGCTGTTACTCTTGTTTTACTTTGAAATAGCTTACCGGATGTGTCATCCACCAGAGAGTAGACAATCTTCTGTGGCTTCACCGTCAACAAACTTATTTTGTTCTAGGGCATACACATTGGTGAAAATCCTTGTTCTAGGGCATACGCATTGGTGAAAACCCTTGTTCTAGGGCATACACATTGGGGAAAACCCTTGTTCTAGGGCATACACATTGGGGAAAACCCTTGTCCTAGGGCATACACATTGGTGAAAATCCTTGTTCTAGGGCATACACATTGGTGAAAATCCTTGTTCTAGGGCATACACATTGGTGAAAACCCTTGTTCTAGGGCATACACATTGGTGAAAACCCTTGTCCTAGGGCATACACATTGGTGAAAACCCTTGTCCTAGGGCATACTCATTGGTGAAAACCCTTGTCCTAGGGCATACACATTGGTGAAAACACTTGTCCTAGGGCATACACATTGGGGAAAACCCTTGTTCTAGGGCATACACATTGGTGAAAACCCTTGTCCTAGGGCATACACATTGGTGAAAACCCTTGTCCTAGGGCATACACATTGGTGAAAACCCTTGTCCTAGGGCATACACATTGGGGAAAACCCTTGTTCTAGGGCATACACATTGGTGAAAACCCTTGTCCTAGGGCATACACATTGGTGAAAACCCTTGTCCTAGGGCATACACATTGGGGAAAACCCTTGTCCTAGGGCATACACATTGGTGAAAACCCTTGTCCTAGGGCATACACATTGGGGAAAACCCTTGTTCTAGGGCATACGCATTGGTGAAAACCCTTGTCCTAGGGCATACACATTGGTGAAAACCCTTGTCCTAGGGCATACACATTGGTGAAAACCCTTGTCCTAGGGCATACACATTGGGGAAAACCCTTGTCCTAGGGCATACACATTGGGGAAAACCCTTGTTCTAGGGCATACACATTGGTGAAAACCCTTGTCCTAGGGCATACACATTGGTGAAAACCCTTGTTCTAGGGCATACGCATTGGTGAAAACCCTTGTCCTAGGGCATACGCATTGGTGAAAACCCTTGTCCTAGGGCATACGCATTGGTGAAAACCCTTGTCCTAGGGCATACATTGGAAAACCTTGTCCTAGGGCATACATTGGAAAACCCTTGTCCTAGGGCATACACATTGGGGAAAACCCTTGTCCTAGGGCATACACATTAGTGAAAACCCTTGTCCTAGGGCATACGCATTGGTGAAAACCCTTGTCCTAGGGCATACACATTGGTGAAAACCCTTGTCCTAGGGCATACACATTAGTGAAAACCCTTGTCCTAGGGCATACACATTAGTGAAAACCCTTGTCCTAGGGCATACACATTAGTGAAAACCCTTGTCCTAGGGCATACACATTAGTGAAAACCCTTGTCCTAGGGCATACACATTGGTGACTCACACTTTTCAAGGGTTTGAACCTACAATCTTTCAATTACCAGACCACGTTTTTAACCACTAAGCCACACTTTGCAGAAATTATGAACACAGACTGCTGGATGAAGTTGATATTTAGTATATCAGTTTGTTCACCTTTGACATTTCTTTTTGTTTTTTAGGGAAATGCAATCAAGACTTATAAATACAACGTCCTCACCTTCCTGCCCTTGAACCTGTACGAGCAGTTTAAGAGAGCAGCTAACCTCTACTTCCTGTGTCTACTCATCCTACAGGTATGTCTCAGACATGACAATTTTACAGTTATGCTCACAGTTTAATAAAGAGTTTCATGCTCTTATTTGAGTGAGTGTATTTTGTAAAGCTGGAAGATCTTATTAAAGTCAACTTGTTCACTTAAAAGTCAGCATAAAAGAATATTTAGCAATTGCACTGAACATTAAGAATATTTTCTGCCGGTCCGGTTGAGCCCGTAGTTCAAGACGTTTACTAGTCGTACACTGGTCCCAACAAAAATATGATAAATAGCCATTTTAAGCAGTCAGTCTGCCGGAAGTTTTATTTATTTATTTAGTGAAATATGAATGTGAAAAGTACTGACATTGTGCTAAAAAGTGCTAAACCTATGGAGGGTGTGGTAAGAGACTGTCTGAAAACTACTCATATTGTGCTTAAAAGTGCACCCTCCATAGTTTTAGCACAATGCGTGTACTTTTCACATGGTCCCTTTCCACACCCTCCATAATTTTAGCACTTTTTAGCACAATGTGAGTACATTTCAGATGGTCCCTTACCACACACCCCATAGTTTTAGCACAATGTGAGTACTTTTCACACGGTCCCTTTCCACACCCTCCATAGTTTTAGCACTTTTTAGCACAATGCGAGTACTTTTCAGATGGTCCCTTACCACACCCTCCATAGTTTTAGCACAATGCGAGTACTTTTCAGATGGTCCCTTACCACACCCTCCATAGTTTTAGCACAATGCAAGTACTTTTCAGATGGTCCCTTACCACACACCCCATAGTTTTAGCACAATGTGAGTACTTTTCACACGGTCCCTTACCACACACCCCATAGTTTTAGCACTTTTTAGCACAATGTGAGTACTTTTCAGATGGTCCCTTACCACACCCTCCATAGTTTTAGCACAATGCGAGTACTTTTCAGATGGTCCCTTACCACACCCTCCATAGTTTTAGGACAATGTAAGTACTTTTCAGATGGTCCCTTACCACACACCCCATAGTTTTAGCACAATGTGAGTACTTTTCAGATGGTCCCTTACCACACACCCCATAGTTTTAGCACAATGTGAGTACTTTTCAGATGGTCCCTTACCACACCCTCCATAGTTTTAGGACAATGTAAGTACTTTTCAGATGGTCCCTTACCACACCCTCCATAGTTTTAGGACAATGTAAGTACTTTTCAGATGGTCCCTTACCACACACCCCATAGTTTTAGCACAATGTGAGTACTTTTCACACGGTCCCTTAATACACACCCCATAGTTTTAGCACTTTTAGCACAATGTGAGTACTTTTCAGATGGTCCCTTACCACACCCTCCATAGTTTTAGCACAATGCGAGTACTTTTCAGATGGTCCCTTACCACACCCTCCATAGTTTTAGCACAATGTAAGTACTTTTCAGATGGTCCCTTACCACACACCCCATAGTTTTAGCACAATGTGAGTACTTTTCAGATGGTCCCTTACCACACCCTCCATAGTTTTAGGACAATGTAAGTACTTTTCAGATGGTCCCTTACCACACCCTCCATAGTTTTAGGACAATGTAAGTACTTTTCAGATGGTCCCTTACCACACACCCATAGTTTTAGCACAATGTGAGTACTTTTCACACGGTCCCTAATACACATCCCATAGTTTTAGCACTTTTTAGCACAATGTGAGTACTTTTCAGATGGTCCCTTACCACACCCTCCATAGTTTTAGCACAATGCGAGTACTTTTCAGATGGTCCCTTACCACACCCTCCATAGTTTTAGCACAATGTAAGTACTTTTCAGATGGTCCCTTACCACACACCCCATAGTTTTAGCACAATGTGAGTACTTTTCAGATGGTCCCTTACCACACCCTCCATAGTTTTAGGACAATGTAAGTACTTTTCAGATGGTCCCTTACCACACCCTCCATAGTTTTAGGACAATGTAAGTACTTTTCAGATGGTCCCTTACCACACACCCCATAGTTTTAGCACAATGTGAGTACTTTTCACACGGTCCCTTAATACACACCCCATAGTTTTAGCACTTTTTAGCACAATGTGAGTACTTTTCAGATGGTCCCTTACCACACCCTCCATAGTTTTAGCACAATGCGAGTACTTTTCAGATGGTCCCTTACCACACCCTCCATAGTTTTAGCACAATGTAAGTACTTTTCAGATGGTCCCTTACCACACACCCCATAGTTTTAGCACAATGTGAGTACTTTTCAGATGGTCCCTTACCACACCCTCCATAGTTTTAGGACAATGTAAGTACTTTTCAGATGGTCCCTTACCACACCCTCCATAGTTTTAGGACAATGTAAGTACTTTTCAGATGGTCCCTTACCACACACCCCATAGTTTTAGCACAATGTGAGTACTTTTCACACGGTCCCTTAATACACACCCCATAGTTTTAGCACTTTTTAGCACAATGTGAGTACTTTTCAGATGGTCCCTTACCACACCCTCCATAGTTTTAGCACAATGTGAGTACTTTTCACACAGTCCCTTACCACACCCTCCATAGTTTTAGCACTTTTTAGCACAATGCGAGTTCTTTTCAGATGGTCCCTTACCACACCCTCCATAGTTTTAGGACAATGTAAGTACTTTTCAGATGGTCCCTTACCACACACCCCATAGTTGTAGCACAATGCGAGTACTTTTCAGATGGTCCCTTACCACACACCCCATAGTTTTAGCACAATGTGAGTACTTTTCACACAGTCCCTTACCACTGCCTCCATAGTTTTAGCACTTTTTAGCACAATGCGAGTACTTTTCAGATGGTCCCTTACCACACACCCCATAGTTTTAGCACAATGTGAGTACTTTTCACACAGTCCCTTACCACTGCCTCCATAGTTTTAGCACTTTTTAGCACAATGCGAGTACTTTTCAGATGGTCCCTTACCACCCCCCTCCCATAGTTTTAGCACAATTTGAGTACTTTTCAGATGGTCCCTTACCCACCATAGGCACAATTTCCTGTGAATGTCAAGGTTAAGTTTATTATCTTATAAGTCAAATCCATGTATGTGTTATTTAATGAAAGATTACTGAAAAATGTGACCATCTTTTTAAGGAATTATAATGACAGTAGTCTAAACTCTCTTCTCTCTCTCTACTCTCTTTTGTTTTTATACATCAGATCATTCCTCAAATCACCACACTGCCTTGGTACACCACCCTAGTGCCATTAGTGCTGGTGCTTGGCATCACTGCCATCAAAGACCTGGTGGACGACCTGGTGAGTTGAGTGTGTGTGTGTGTGTTTAGTTATTGAAAAGAAAGCAGTGGATTGACGTGATGCTTGACCGTGCTCATAGTTTCTGTCATATGATCGGTCTCTCTCGTTGAAAGGCTCGACACAGAATGGACAAAGAAATCAACAACAGGAAGTGTGACGTGCTGCTTAATGGCAGGTAAATGGAATATGAAATCTCAGAAAGTATCACAATTTATAAGAACAGTTTTTATGG